>NC_133808.1:31698261-31853261 GCF_043250625.1 Sebastes fasciatus | reverse complement strand
CAGCAGTCAGACGGACGCCCGGCCATTATTTGACGGTGACAAGTTCAATGTGCAGCGCTCAGCAGCAGCGGCAGGGTGACATTTCAGCTGTCCAAAAAGGACACGCTGAGTGCTCCATGTATTAGCGACTGAGGCGGCATTTACGCCTCATCGGGGCGGCTTGTCACTAATCGATGCGGCCGCCTCGGAACATAAATCTCTCGTTGTTTTTTATGTACGAGTGATTGTTGTGGGATTTTTCCCTCCGCCGCCCAACGCTTCAGTCTGTCGCTGTGACCTGGAGAGAAACTCTAAATCTGCTGTTGAAGCCGCCGTCGTAAATGAGCATTTTATGTTGATACATATCGAGCTCTATTACATCCTCTTGTGTACATTCTATGTAGTATTGATCTACAATTATAATAAAGTTTATTTGTTCTGAAAATATAGCGAGTGCTTAAGAGACACTGAAACAATAACTAATTGAACCAGAGCAATAAAAACGCCGGCTGTGTGTGAATTAAAGTCATCGTTGCAGAACAATAAAACGGAAACAGAATAGAATATGAGCTTTAATAAAGCTGCTTTCAGAGGGTGGTAGGAGGCGATAGATGGTGCAGAGCAGACGAGGACCCACATTAAACTTCTCAACTTCTCCTCAAACATACATTAAAGAAACGCGGCTTTGTGTTGGCAACAATCTGGCAAAGAATCTATTCTCTCTTCACAGCCACCAGACTCCATTGAATAAAACAGTCATTTTACCTCTCAGAACAGGAGAGTAGCTGGTCTACCACTTTGGTGTTTTAAAGTCTGTGTAAAGCAATAATAAATCTGCATTCTGGGTTCGTCACATCACAGAAAGAGTGTTACTAACCACCCAGCCAAATGTGAATGATTAAAACAAATCAGCAAGTATATAAAAGTAGCTTTCAAAATCATGTAAAAGTCATCAGTGTTGTCTGCTCTGAGGCGCTGGGGGGGGGCGCTGGGGGCGTGGCGCTGAAGGCGCTGAAACCTGAAACCTCTCTTAACACATCCATGGCTGAAACAACGGCCACAAGCGGGGAAGGTGCAGGACAGGATTCCTCAGTAGCGGCGAGCGAAGAGGGAGGAGCCCAGCGCCGAATCAGCGTCCGACGGGTGGATTGGGGAAATGTGGCGTACGGAACACCGCTTGCCCGGTGTCGCTCGCGGGCCTGAGTCCTTCTGACTGAGGCTCAGCCTGCGGACGGTGTGAGGCCGATAACAGCCCCCCGTTGCGCAGTCTGCACAACGGGGGGCAATAATTGTGTCACAATAACACAACCAAACTAACCGATGGAGGCAGCGGTAAACCAGCAACTCCTGTGTTCTGTGAGGTAAAATGACTGTTTCTGTGAATGGAGTCTGGTGGCTTTGAAGAGATGTGAAACCCCCCATACTTACTACCATTCCCACATCCTATTATATCATCTTGAACAGTTAAACCAGCTATTTTAAAGAGATATACGTTGTTTTATACGCGTGTTATTGAAAACATATACACATGTTAAATACTTTATAAATGAGATCTAATAAAAGCATTTATGTGGAGTTACCAGACTGAACGTACGCAGTCCTTCATGTTAGATTTAATGTTATAAGTAGAACGATAAGAACTTTCAGGCTCCTTCATGTGGCTCAACGGTGAACTGCAGATATAAATGTTAAATAAAACACATTGGAAGAAATTCTGACCCTAATAGAATGTCCTGCGACCCATCTGTGGGTCCCGACCCAGTGTTTGGGACTCACTGCTCTAATGTATGTTGTATTATATCTGTATAGGTGATTTCTCTCTCTGTGTCTCCTCAGATCGTGTACGCCGCCGTGGACTGTACGAAAGGACAGAACAACGAGCTCTGTAAGCAGGAAGGAGTGGAGGGCTACCCGACGTTCAACCACTACAACTACGGCAAGTTTGTGGAAAAATACAACGGAGATCGCGGGGTAAGTGTCCGGCCGAGCCGATGTAACGTTTAACCATGTGAATCTGTAGCGTCTCTGACTCTAACTGTGCGTCTGTCCTCAGGAGGCGGGCTTCATCAGTTTCATGCGCAGCCTGAGAGGACGAGACCAGGAGAAGGTGGTCAAGAAGAAGGAGGAGCTCTGAGATGCACTGCACAGTTGGTCGTTGCACTGTGACCCTTGACCCCGGCGAGGGCCCAATCAGCACTGACGTGGGAGACTCGACGACCTCAGCGAAAGGCTATTTTTTTATACGGTGGCGATGACGTTTGTAATAATACCGACAGAGTTCCTGCAGAGACTTCACGGAGATTCTGACGGGCTGAAAACACTCTGACTCAAAATGATTTTAGTTTTTTTTGCCCAAACACTGTGACTACACATGTGGAAGCTACACCCTATACTTTATCTATGCAATACGGACCCCCGCTGGGCCCTGTGGGGGGGCTCTGGGACAGACGGACACCCTGGTGGTGGGTGGTGGTGGTGGTGGTTAAAGGTGGAGGCTGCACTAGGGTCCTGATCCAGTCCATCAACCTGTCTCTAGAAGGAGACGCACACACCTGTTGGTTCTTTTACCTTCAAGTCTCACGTCCAGAACCGTCCAGAATATTAACTCTCAGGCCGAGTCCACACGAACACGGGATTCATGTAAACAACGTTTCTCCTCCTTCCTTCTCAAAAATAAATCTCTGTCCAGACGAAACCGCAAAAACACAGTTGACCCTTCCTAAGTCCCGCCCCCTTTGGCTCTGTGCTCCAGCTGACAGGTCCAGATGTTTAAAGCATCAGTCGGTGACATCAGAGCAAATATGATTAAAAAAAGTTATTTTTATAAAACGGTTGCTATATCGTGACAGCAGTGCATGAAACAGGTAATCTTAAAAAAAATCATGTTCCTCTGTGTCCTCCGCCAAGTTCTGGTCACATGACCAGAGCACAGCCAATAGGAACGCTCTCTCTCAATGAAATGACCTGTGATTGGTCAAAGTCTCCTGTCACGGGCTAGATGTTCTAAAGCCTGAAAACAGAAGTCTAGTTTTCTCTCAGAACACTTCAATTACAACATGCTAAAAGGTTATTATGGAATATTTGCCCAATGATGCCAAAAATATATATATATATATATATATATATATATATATACTGCCTACTGCAGCTTTAACATGCTAGATATCTGGAATGTGTCTGTGAGGCGTCAGCGAGCGTCTGAGCAGCTCACATGACGCTAGAGCGCCGATGTGCAAGTGGCGAGCCGACGCTGATTTGCCTCTGATCTGGGGCTTTTGTCGGGGAGCAGAAAATCCGGGCTGAAGTCGTGCAGTGTGAACGAGGCATTAGTTGTCTACTATTACATTAATCAATAACTATTTTGATAAGTGATTAATCTGATTGCAGCTTCTTAAATGTGAATATTTCCTGGTTTCTTTCCTCCTCTGTGACAGTAAACTGAATATCTCTGATGTCATCTTGGGTTTTAGGAAACACTGATCCACATTATTCACCATTTTCTGACATTTTATAGATCAAACAACTGATCGATTAATCAAGAAAATAATCAACAGATGAGTTTCAGTCCTACTCTGACGTTGTGAGCCAAAAACTCCATTTTCCCCGTCGACACTGAAATTGAGTTTCTGAAAATATTCACCCTGGAAGCTCCATGTCCAGTGCCCTAAAACGCCGTTTGGGTGTGGACGAAAGCCCAAAACGCATAGAAACATCTCCATCTATAAGAATACCCGTGCACGTGTGGACTCGGCCTTAACATCTAAACAGAACCTTGTGCAGTAAACTGTGAAGTGCTGCTGCAGTAAAAAGGTTCTGCAGCATCGTGAAGGAGGTCAACGGCCAGCGGGTCAAATATTCTGTGTGGTTCAGGCTCTGGTGATTAGTTTTGCTTTTAGAAATTATTTTTGTTTGCTTCAAACTGTGGCCTTAAAGATCTAAAAATAAAAAAGAAACATGCTGGATTGAATCTGATCAAAGTGATGAGTGGAAGGGAATCAGAGGCCCGGTAGCCTTGTAGTTCCCTCAGGTTACCGACCGAGAGAGAGGTCCGGAAACAAGAAGATGAAATGCCAAATATTAACAGCATTGATTTAACAAGGTTAGGGCTCATTTACACGGGAGACGCTCCAGCTCCGAGGCTAAATACTGCATGATGATCATAAAAAACCTCCTCTCCGTCCGATGATCCTCCGTCTGCATCCACGCATCGTTCAGGGAGACGCTGGAGTCATTCAGACCTTCTGGCTTTACACTTTCAGGGCTTTCGGGTGTTTTACGTCACAGAACTGAGCGACACCAAGGAGCCGAAAGGACAGCACTCTGGACGGCTTTGTCTCTCGGTGTGTCGGCACGGCTGGACGCTGCTCTCCCATGCCTTCCATCATATTCATCCCAGGAGTCATTAAGCAAGTCTCCGACCCCCTCCTTCATCTTCTGGCAGCATAATCACCATCATCATTACTTTATTTTTTTTGTGTGTGTTTTCAACTCCCACGCTTCGGCCACTATAAATATTTAAAGGCTGTATCTGTAGCTGAACTGGTGTTTTATTATTCAACACTTTGGTTTACTTTCATTTTGAATAAGGTTCTCAGGGATAGCGAAACACAATTAAAAGGGAACTAGTTTGTTTGAATCATTTTGAGCCCTGTAGTACGTCACCAAATTAAATATTGTTTACATTTGTATCCAGAGTTAAAATTAAAAAAAATAAATCAGTTTGTCTGTGTTATATCCTGACAACATGAGTATTGTCAGTAGATGTTACTGAGCTGTTTCTTGTCAATCATCATTGTGATTTTCATTCCAGGTGAAACCACCAAACACTCTTTTAGTGTTCAGAGCGCTGTTCTCCGTTAGGTGTTGACATATCGCTGTAATAATTAGATGTTCCTTCTCCTCTCCTCTCCGGGGGAAACATCCCTTTGTTTGTGTTCTCTAGTGACAACAACATAAAGACCACCTCTCTCTAATCCCAAAGGAATCCATGTTGTGTGGGAATTTGTCACACTTAACGCCAAGAAGTCATTGTTGATTTTTTTTTTTCTGTGCCAGCCATACGTACCGGTTCTCTCCTCGCGGTAAGGTAAAACAATAAATAATAAATAAAGTCAAACATTTTCAACAGATTTTTCACTTGTTTTTATGCAACACCTCATCACAACCAGCAGGGGGCGACTCCTCTGGTTGTATAGAAGTCTACTTCTCACTTGATTTATGACCTCAGTAAACATTGTAAACATGAGTTTATGGTCTCAATCGCTAATTTCAAGTCTTCTTCAATACAGCATGATGTTCATTTAGTAGATTATGGTCCCGTTTAGAGTCAGATAGACCATAAAGCAGGGGATGCTTTAGGGCGGGGCTACCTGCTGATGACAGGTCGCTACCATGGCGTTGTCCGGTCTGGGAGTTGTGTCTGTGTTTTCGTCTTACAACTTTAACCCTTTCACAGTACATTGCAAAAAAACAAGATGGCGAAGGCCAAAAACCAAGATGGTGACAGACAAAAACCAACATGGTGACAGCCAAAAACCAAGACGGCGAAGGCCAAAAACCAAGACGGCGAAGGCCAAAAACCAAGATGGCGAAGGCCAAAAACCAAGATGGTGACAGACAAAAACCAACATGGTGACAGCCAAAAACCAAGACGGCGAAGGCCAAAAACCAAGACGGCGAAGGCCAAAAACCAAGATGGTGACAGACAAAAACCAAGATGGCGAAGGCCAAAAACCAAGATGGTGACAGCCAAAAACCAAGATGGTGACAGCCAAAAACCAAGATGGCGAAGGCCAAAAACCAACATGGTGACAGACAAAAACCAACATGGTGACAGCCAAAAACCAAGACGGCGAAGGCCAAAAACCAAGATGGCGAAGGCCAAAAACCAAGACGGCGAAGGCCAAAAACCAAGATGGCGAAGGCCAAAAACCAAGATGGTGACAGACAAAAACCAAGATGGCGAAGGCCAAAAACCAAGATGGTGACAGCCAAAAACCAAGATGGTGACAGCCAAAAACCAAGATGGCGAAGGCCAAAAACCAAGATGGTGCCAGCCAAAAACCAAGATGGCGAAGGCCAAAAACCAAGACGGCGAAGGCCAAAAACCAAGATGGCGAAGGCCAAAAACCAAGACGGCGAAGGCCAAAAACCAAGATGGCGAAGGCCAAAAACCAAGATGGTGACAGCCAAAAACCAAGATGGTGACAGCCAAAAACCAAGACGGCGAAGGCCAAAAACCAAGATGGCGAAGGCCAAAAACCAAGATGGTGACAGACAAAAACCAAGATGGTGACAGCCAAAAACCAAGATGGCGAAGGCCAAAAACCAAGATGGTGACAGCCAAAAACCAAGATGGCGAAGGCCAAAAACCAAGATGGTGACAGCCAAAAACCAAGACGGCGAAGGCCAAAAACCAAGATGGTGACAGACAAAAACCAACATGGCGAAGGCCAAAAACCAAGATGGTGACAGCCAAAAACCAACATGGTGACAGCCAAAAACCAACATGGTGACAGCCAAAAACCAAGATGGTGACAGACAAAAACCAACACGGTGACAGCCAAAAACCATAATGGCGAAGGCCAAAAACCAAGACGGCGAAGGCCAAAAACCAAGACGGCGAAGGCCAAAAACCAAGATGGCGAAGGCCAAAAACCAAGACGGCGAAGGCCAAAAACCAAGACGGCGAAGGCCAAAAACCAAGATGGCGAAGGCCAAAAATCAAGACGGCGAAGGCCAAAAACCAAGATGGTGACAGACAAAAACCAAGATGGCGAAGGCCAAAAACCAAGATGGCGACAGCCAAAAACCAAGATGGTGACAGCCAAAAACCAAGATGGCGAAGGCCAAAAACCAAGATGGTGACAGCCAAAAACCAAGATGGCGAAGGCCAAAAACCAAGATGGTGACAGCCAAAAACCAAGACGGCGAAGGCCAAAAACCAAGATGGTGACAGCCAAAAACCAACATGGTGACAGACAAAAACCAACACGGTGACAGCCAAAAACCATAATGGCGAAGGCCAAAAACCAAGACGGCGAAGGCCAAAAACCAAGACGGCGAAGGCCAAAAACCAAGATGGCGAAGGCCAAAAACCAAGACGGCGAAGGCCAAAAACCAAGATGGTGACAGACAAAAACCAAGATGGCGAAGGCCAAAAACCAAGATGGTGACAGCCAAAAACCAAGATGGCGAAGGCCAAAAACCAAGATGGTGACAGCCAAAAACCAAGATGGCGAAGGCCAAAAACCAAGATGGTGACAGCCAAAAACCAAGATGGAGTTGACCAAGATGCCGACAACCAAAAACCTAGATAGCGAAGGCCAACAACCAAGATGGTGACAGACAAAAACCAAGATGAAGAATGCCAAAAACCAAGATGGCGAAGGCCAAAAACCAAGATGGCGACGGCCAATACCGAGATGGCAAAGGCCAAAAACCAAGATGGAGTTGACCAAGATGCCGACAACCAAAAACCTAGATAGCGAAGGCCAACAACCAAGATGGTGAGAGCCAAAAACCAAGATGAAGAACGCCAAAAACCATTTGGCGACGGCCAAATGCCGAACTTTTTAATAATAGAGCACAATTTTGTAATTTATAGCAAATTACTTTTCAGACCCCCTAAACAGAGTGACACGGACCCTTGGGGGTCCCCGGACCTCACTTTGAGAATCACTGTACTTGGGAAATAGATGGAAAGCACTAATATTCATGTTACTAAAAATGAACAACTCCTCCATCTCTGAGATAACGGTGACAAAGAGAAATAATAGAAAACAGTGTCTATAACCGTTATCACCTTCTTTCTCATCGTTACCACGGTGATTACTTTACTGACCTGAGACTGTTGACAGTTATAAAACACTGTTAAAACTCAGCACTGTAAACATAAATATGATGATTTGGTTGTAAGAGTTCGTAATGTCTGTCCGGCGTTTGTTGCACTCCCGTTGTCGTCCAGCCTGTGTAATCCAAATAGGGCTACTAGTGAACGTCTTAACAGTCAGACTGTTAACAGTCTGACTGTTAACAGTCTGACTGTCAACAGTCTCAACAGTCAGTGTTGAGAGGAAATATTTATTTTTTAACTAAAAAGGGGTGATGCAGCAGCAGTGAAGAACCTCCAGAGCGTGAGAACATGTTTCAGGTTATTTTAGGATCCACTGACCAGCAGGACCAGCAGGACCAGCAGGACCAGCTGGACCAGCAGGACCAGCTGGACCAGCTGCTCTGCTGCCGGCTCAGTCCGATAAATAGAAGTCGACCTTGCCGGGTCGCTGAGCTGACGGACTGTCCTCCTGCTGGAAGCACTTTTTCTGACTTTTTTATTCCTAAATTCTGCATCTCAGAAGGGAAACAAATGGAGCACTCAGCACATCTGACACTGACGGCTTTATTATGAGGAATGGCAGGAAAACGGCAACCGGACCTGCAAGAGAACAATCAAGGTCCTGGGAAACGTGACGGCCACCTCAAGGCTTCATTCCAGGTGAAACCAAACACTCTTTTAGTGTTCAGTGTGACTATTTCATGGTTTGACAGAGCGCTGTACAGTTAGGTGTTGACATAATGCTGTAATAGGTTTTTGTTCAGGAGCGTCCTCTAGTGACAACGACAGACAGAACCAAGATGGAGACGTCCAAAAACAAAGATGGCAACGGACAAAAACCAAGATTTACATTTTTTTGACTTTTTTATCGGACATTTTTCAGACTTTTTTTTATCGGACATTTTTCAGACTTTTTTTACCGGACATTTTTCAGACTTTTTTTTTTTTTTTTTTGACTTTTTTTATCGGACATTTTTCAAACTTTTTTATTTATTTATTTTTTTACATTTTTCAGATTTTTTTTTCATTTTTTTGACTTTTTTATCGGAAATTTTTTGGACTTTTTTTAATGAACAATGTGTGATAAAAAAAATTTAAAAAAAATCTGAAAAATGCACAAAAAAAAAAAAAAGTCTGAAAAATGTCCGATTAAAAAAGTCTGAAAAATGTCCGATTAAAAAAAGTCTGAAAAATGTCTGGCTAAAAAAAGTCATTTTTCAGACTTTTTAATTGGACATTTTTCAGATTTTTTTTTTTTTTTTTTTAATTTTTTTTTTTTTTTTATCGGACATTTTTCGGACTTTTTTTACCAGACATTTTTCAGACTTATTTTTTTTTGGACTTTTTTATCAGACATTTTTCAGACTTTTTTTTATCGGACATTTTTCAGACTTTTTTTACCGAACATTTTTCAGACTTTTTTTACCGAACATTTTTCAGACTTTTTTACCGGACATTTTTCAGACTTTTTTTGACTTTTTTTATCGGACATTTTTCAAACTTTTTTATTTATTTATTTTTTTACATTTTTCAGATTTTTTTTTCATTTTTTTGACTTTTTTATCGGAAATTTTTTGGACTTTTTTTAATGAACAATGTGTGATAAAAAAAATAAAAATGAAAAAAAAATCTGAAAAATGTAAAAAAAAAAAAAAAAAGTCTGAAAAATGTCCGATTAAAAAAAGTCATTTTTCAGACTTTTTAATTGGACATTTTTCAGACTTTTTTTTTTTTTTTTTTTTTCTTGACTTTTTTATCGGAAATTTTTTTGACTTTTTTATCGGACATTTTTCAGACTTTTTTTACCGGGCATTTTTCAGACTTTTTTTACCAGACATTTTTCAGACTTATTTTATTTTTATTTTTTTTTTACTTTTTTATCGGACATTTTTCAGACTTTTTTATCAGACATTTTTCGGACTTTTTTATCGGACATTTTTCAGACTTTTTTTACCAGACATTTTTCAGACTTATTTTTTTTTGGACTTTTTTGGACTTTTTTATCGGACATTTTTCAGACTTTTTTTTATCGGACATTTTTCAGACTTTTTTTACCGAACATTTTTCAGACTTTTTTACCGGACATTTTTCAGACTTTTTTTATCGGACATTTTTCAAACTTTTTTATTTATTTATTTTTTTTACATTTTTCAGATTTTTTTTTCATTTTTTTGACTTTTTTATCGGAAATTTTTTGGACTTTTTTTAATGAACAATGTGTGATAAAAAAAAAAAAAATGAAAAAAAAATCTGAAAAATGTAAAAAAAAAAAAAAAAGTCTGGAAAATGTCCGATTAAAAAAAGTCTGAAAAATGTCTGGCTAAAAAAAGTCATTTTTCAGACTTTTTATTTTTTTATGACTTTTTTATCGGACATTTTTTGGACTTTTTTATCGGACATTTTTCAGACTTTTTTTACCAGACATTTTTCAGACTTATTTTATTTTTATTTATTTTTTACTTTTTTATCGGACATTTTTCAAACTTTTTTATTTATTTATTTTTTTACATTTTTCAGATTTTTTTTTCATTTTTTTGACTTTTTTATCGGAAATTTTTTGGACTTTTTTTAATGAACAATGTGTGATAAAAAAAATAAAAATGAAAAAAAAATCTGAAAAATGTAAAAAAAAAAAAAAAAGTCTGAAAAATGTCCGATTAAAAAAAGTCTGAAAAATGTCTGGCTAAAAAAAGTCATTTTTCAGACTTTTTATTTTTTTTTGACTTTTTTATCGGACATTTTTTTGACTTTTTTATCGGACATTTTTCAGACTTTTTTTACCGGGCATTTTTCAGACTTTTTTTACCAGACATTTTTCAGACTTATTTTATTTTTATTTTTTTTTTACTTTTTTATCGGACATTTTTCAAACTTTATTATTTATTTATTTTTTTACATTTTTCAGATTTTTTTTTCATTTTTTTGACTTTTTGATTTGAAATTTTTTGGACTTTTTTTAATTGAACAACTTCAAAAAGCAAGATGGCGACGGTCAAAAACTAAGATGGAGACGGCCAAAAACCAAGATGGCAGAAGGGAAACAGATGGAGCACTCAGCACATCTGACACTCTGACGGCTTTATTATGAGGAATGGCAGGAAAACGGCAACCGGACCTGCAAGAGAACGATCAAGGTCCTGGGAGGTGTGACGGCGCCCGCCTCAAGGCTCGCCATCAGCTGAGGAGTCACTTTGTGAGACTGAAGGTTTTTGTGATTTTCAGAGTGTGTGTGGGGGGGGGGGGCTTTCTCATGCTTTGCGTTGCTTCATTGCTTCTTTGTGGATTTTTTACCAGAGCAAAATGAGCAAATGGAGGTCACAGGGTTGTTCATACAAAGTCAAGGTCTGGTCGGATTCAAGCACCCTCAACAGAAGCCATTTCCTCCGTTATGGATAATTGGGTCGTCTGTGACGTCAGTGTGCCCGTCCTCTACCTAACCTCTGCTTCTTTGTGTCACCATTATGCTCCTTCTTTTATCAGATGCATCATTAAAAAGCAGCTTGATGTTGTCGATCTTTTCTGTTATTCTTTTTTTTTGGGACAAATTGGTTGGAGCAGCAGAAGTCAATAGAATAAATAGACCTGAGCGTCTCTGCTCGGGAGAGATAAAGATTTTTCTTTAGCTCGTTTCTCACGAGGCGGCAATCACAACGATTTGCATCCTTCTCTGAGAGATCCATATGTTCAGCCTCTCTGTGTGCTGTTCAATGGAGCCGTCAGTCAACAACATCCCCCTTTATGATGCTGTTGATGGAAATCTGTAAATTATAGTTTAGGATATCCATCAGCGTGAAAATGTCAAATGTTTCCCGTTGATTGACGGAAGAAAATGAGCCTTTAAATGAATCGTTTCCATGTTTAACAACCAAAAACAAAAAGATGTCTCTGCAAATTAAAGCCCGCTAGATTTACAGAAAATCCATACGGCGTGTTGAATAGTAAATGTTGATTGAGTTTGTGATGGAAACGACCTTTAAGATAAAGATTGAATGCTCTCTTTGTATTGAGTCTTATTGGCAGCAGTCAGCTAAACGCCCTGCAGGAGGCTACGACTTTAATACACATGTGACCTGCTGAACAGCTGATTAGATCTTAGCTCACTTTATATCTGTTCTTAATGAACCTTAAAGGGAGATTAGTCAAGTATTTAATACTCTTATCAACATGGGAGTGGACAAACCCTCACAGGTACTCATTTAGCGTCATAAAGTGGGCATGTCTGTAAAGGGGAGACTCATAGAACCCATTTACATTCACACATCTGGAGGTCAGAGGTCAAGGGACCCCTTTGAAAATGGACATGACAGTTTTTTCCTCACCAGAATTTAGCGTAAGTTTGGAGCGTTATTTAACCTCCTTCATGACCAGCTAGTCTGACAACCAAAATCATCTGAAGTTGCATTAATGCATTAAAGAAATTAGCGTCGTTAAAACGGATTTGAGTTCAAGTTTCAAGGTTCTTTGTTTGTCATTTGTCAATTCCAGCAAAGCGGTCAGTCATTGACAATGAAAATCTTTGGTCTCAGGTTGCTTCAACAATGCTCATAAAATATGTAAATATATAAAAGGGGGAAATCACACAAGTAAAAATAAAAGCAAAATGATAATAAAAGGCATAAAATAGTGCAGTTAAAATAAATATAAACATAATAAAAATATAAAATAGTAAGATAAATTTGAAATTTAGTTGACGACAGTATTTCAGATGTAAAAACTGAATATAAACAGGATGTAGTATGGACATGCATGATGAGAAGTAATATATGTACACAGAGCTGTAAACAGGAATGTAGTGCGTAATAATGAGAAGTACTAAATATATTTTATTTATTTATTTATAAGTTTATTTGACAGGGACAATACATGTAGGAACTGTTACACTTAATTAAAGTGCAACTGATGCAACGTATATAGGACTTCTAGCCATAGCTAGTTTGCAGACTTTGTCCCTGGTTTGGCTTTTAATAAAAAATAAACAAATAAATAAAAAAAAATACAGAATATATAATAAAAATATACATATACAGAGGTGTAACAGTTTGTAAAACAGTATTTAAAGGTAAATAAAGTTAAAGTGAAAGGTAAAGCATTATTATCGCGTTAACTTTGACAGCCCTAATATAAAGTATATTAATATATTGATTTTCACCCAGGACAGGTAGTCCTTAAAAATCACATTTCATGAATTTCCTGTGAATAAAACCCTGCAGCTGAAGCAGGAGAATGTTCTGCACGTGTATTTTTAGATATGTCACACTGCTCAGGAGCTGCTGAGCTCAAAGTTGAAACGTATCATGATGACATCCAGAGAAAGACACAATTGGCGGCGACGCATTTGAATGCTGATGTGTGTTTGCTCCTCTGTTTAGAGACGGAGTCGCTGTGAGTGACGGCGCTGCTGCTGAGACCTGTGGCTATTCATCAACCTGTCAGCAGCAGCACACATCCATCATCCACACACACACACACACACACACACATGGCAGGGCTCAGTGGGCAGATTACATGTATGAAGGATGAGGCCGCTAACCGTCTCTGTATTGTTTTTATTTCTTCTCCCCACAGTTGTTGTTTTTCTCCCAGATTCCGACAGGAAATGTGTTAAACTAGGAGAGAAGTGCTGATACCAAGTGGATGGCCTATTTCAGGTCTGAGTGGAGCACTAAAGCTGAGCAGGCTCTGGGTTTACGCATTATTCATTTTTCATTTTTCATGTTATTTTAATTTCAACATCAGCTTCAGATGCTCCAGAGAAGACCTCATTTGTTGGGAAAGTAGCAACTGGAGCGAGTAGAGAATAAAAAGATAACTAAAATATAACTTAAATTATGAAAGATAGTATCTGTCGTATGTTAATGAGCTCATGAATATTAACAAGCTCAGTTAAAGAGGAATATACTGCAGTAGCACACTATTTACTGTCTATACCACCTTTAAATATACTTATTTAGTAGCATGTTGTTAGAATGTATTATCTACAGTATGGTTTATTTGATGCTGTCCTAGTGACCTGGTGGTCGTCGAAGGGTTTAAAGCGCTGACCATGTAATTGCAATGTCCCTGATGACTAAATAAATAATGTGACTAAATAAATAAATAATAAATAAATAAATATATAAATATATATATATATATTTTTCAATTCAAAGAACTTGTATGTAATTTAATCAATAATAAGCAATATATAATATATAATATAATTATAATATAAAAAGATAAAAAATCAACACTGGTCAATAATGGTAACATAAACAAATAACAACAAAAATAATTCTAAGAACATAATTGCTGCTGTTATATTATTATTAAAACTCAAATTAGAGACAAATTACCATCCATAGCATTACAAGACAGAAACTGAGCACAGGAAAAATAAATAAATATGTATATAAATAAATGAAAATAAAAATGAAATTAATAGATTTAAATAATTACAAACATATATACATAATTAAATATTTTGTCCAGACTATTTCTTCAAAGGAAGGATGTCACAAATCCTTGTTATATTTTGCTGAAACTGACAGATCCAGGCATTGTGAATGTACCAAACAAGAACAGTAATTTAATCAAACAATTGATTTGAGTGTGGTCAGTCTCCAGTAAAATTTTTTTTATAGATTATAAAACTACTACAATAATAAGGCATTATGAGTCCATAAGGTAACTGAGTGAGTATGAAAACAAATGTGACTCCTTTATACAGAGGAAGCTGTGACAAGGTAGTGTCTATTCAAAATTGTATTTTTATTTTTTTATTTTATTTTATTTTATTTCATTTTTATATGGAAAAGGCAATATTGTGCAAAAAAGCTTTCTGATAATTTTTTTTACATAAAACCCCTTTCTATTTTTTATTTACATGTATAAAAGCATATGCACAGAAAAAGGTATTTAAAAGACGCAGTACGCCGTAACTCAGTCCTCAGGAAAACTTTCAGTCCTCCATCATTTACTATTATTTTCAATTAAAAAAAAAAAAATGTATGTAATTTAAAAAGGTGTGTATTGCCAAAGTAATCAGTAATAAGCAATATAAAATGTAATTATGATATAATAACAACAAAAATCAGTCAATAATGGTAACATAATTTTTTTTACAACAGATCATCTTTGTTTTTTTCTGTGATGCTGATGAGAGGCTGTCTTTACCCACAATGCACCGCGACACAGCCACTTAATCATCACCTAGAGTTCAGACCCATCATCATCATCATCATCACAGCTCTCTGTGTGTGTGAGCTGCCAGCTGCTAGCTGCATATGGCAGATTGCAATGTCCCTGATGACTAAATATATAATGTGACTAAATAAATATTAAAATATATATATTATTATTATTATTATTTTTCCAACAGTTCTCCATCTTCAGGTTTAACACATCTGCACACATACATACATCTATTTACCTGCATACCCACATAAATACAGCCATTATAGGGTGTACTTCTACTTTCAATTTATTTAAGATTTTAATATTAATTTTTCAGTTTAACTGGGAATAAAAACATATGTTTAATTAATAAATATTAATTTCCCTGATGTTTTATTACCACAGATCATCTTAGTGTTTTATTATTCTGTGATGCTGATGAGAGGCTGTCTTTACCCACAATGCACCGCGGCACAGCCACGACATCATCATCATCATCATCATCATCACAGCTGCTCTCTGTTAGCCGTTAGCCGCTAGCCGCTAGCTCTCTACCAGCAGCTTCTATCAGGTGATCCACAGGATGCTCCTCTCCTCCAGGTAGATATGAACACACCTCCACTCTCTCAGTCACAGCCTCACCTGAGTGTTCTGTTCAGGCTGTTAGCTGTTAGCTGTTAGCCGTTAGCCGTTAGCCGTTAGCCGTTAGCCGTTAGCTCTGAGTTGTGTTGGTAATGCTAGGAAGCTGTTAGCTTCCTAGCATTACCAACGTTAGCTGCTGTTAGCTGCCGTTAGCTGCTGTTAGCTGCTGGTTCTGGTTCTGGTTCTGGTTCTGGTTCTGGTTCTGGTTCTGGTTCTGGTTCTGGTTCTGGTTCTCTGATCCTGTAAACTGGCTGTTTGTTTTATAGAAAACACGGAGCTGGTAGTTAAAGAGATTAACCTGAGATATCCATGATTCTAACAAACAGACCAGTTTCATCATTATCAATTTATCATTATATCATTATATCATTATATCATTATATTATATCAATATATCATTATATCAATATAATCAATATATCAATATATTATATCAATATATCAATATATTATTATATCATTATATCATTATATCATTATATTATATCAATATATTATTATATCATTATATTATATCAATATATTATTATATCAATATATTATATCAATATATTATTATATCAATATATCAATATAATCAATATATCAATATATCATTATATCATTATATTATATTAATATATCAATATATCATTATATCATATCAATATATCAATATATCATATCATTATATTATATCAATATATCATTATATCATATCAATATATCAATATATCATTATATCATTATATTATATCAATATATCATTATATCATATCAATATATCAATATATCATTATATCATTATATTATATCAATATATCATATCATTATATTATATCAATATATCATTATATCATATCAATATATCAATATATCATTATATCATTATATTATATCAATATATCATTATATCATTATATTATATCAATATATTATTATATCAATATATCATTATATCATTATATTATATCAATATATTATATCAATATATTATATCAATATATCAATATAATCAATATATCAATATATCATTATATCATTATATTATATTAATATATCAATATATCATTATATCATATCAATATATCAATATATCATTATATCATTATATTATATCAATATATTATTATATCATTATATCATATTATATCAATATATTATTATATCATATCAATATAATCAATATATCAATATATCAATATAATCAATATATCATTATATCATTATATCATTATATCAATATATCATTATATTATATCAATATATCAATATATCATTATATCAATATAATCAATATATCAATATCAATATAATCAATATATCAATATATTATGTCAATATATTATATATCATTATATCATATCAATATATCATTATAATCATTATATTATATCAATATATCAATATATCATTATATTATTATATCAATATATAAATATATAAATATTTAGAGCAGCAGAGGTTCATATCAATTGTGCCACCAAATTTAAAATAATAATTTGTCTAATTAACCAACATTATAACCTTATTTTATTCATTTACTAATTAATGAATGAATTAATCTATTTAATGTATTTGTTTGACACAGGATGTGGTAGAAACCTTTAATGGCCTATGTATAAAAACCACAGACAAAAGATAAAATATAAACATACAAAATCATTAAATCAGTAGATTTTCATTTAAAATGTATAAAACTGTAACACCAAATTTAAAATAATAATTTGTCCGCGGGACTCGAGCTCATGCATATCTCATTAACCAACATAATGACCTCTTATTTTATTAATTTAATTAAATAACTTTAATTTATTTGTTTCACACACGTAGATACAAATAACTTGATTGAAATATAAAGTACGCGTGAGGATGTGGTAGAAACCTGTAATGGCTTATATAAAAAAATACACACAAAAGATGAAATATAAATTTACAAAATCATTAAATCGGTACATTTTCATTAAAAATGTACTGGTGATTTAAGTAAATCATAATAATACATTTTAATATATTTCATGTTTCAAAAAATGTCATATTAAATATATTAAAGGGACTGTTTGTAACTTCTTAGACATATAAATCTACCGGGTCGTGTTCCCAAGCGCGCTCGCGTGTGACCGGAGTCTCTGCTCCTCTGCCTGCCTTCACTCACACACCACGCTCCTTCTCTCTCTCTCTCTACCTCTCACGTGCATGCTGCTCACTCCACACTGCAGAAGAGTTAGTTTAGCTCTGAGAATATCTAGTGAATGTTCAGTGGACGTTTGTGCAGAAATAACTGCTGCAGCTCCTCCAGACCAACAGAGGTTTCCCGTGTCTTGTGAAGTGACGGGGCTCCGCAGAGAGAAACGTTATCATCTCTGACCAAAACTCCGGTGTCTCCCCCGTTCCCTCCGGCCGCGGTCGGGAGGCTGAGGCAGGAAAAGCCAACACTAGGATCAGCATTGATTCATGGAGAGACCTTGGTCTGGTCAGCTAACATTACTGCCAAGCAGCTGAAATATAGAGTGATATTGTGCTTTTAGCTGACGTGTGTCTCCTCACTGTGTTGAGCGATGCTCCTTCATGTCTATGTAGAGCGAGCACAAGCGCCAGCAACAGGACGCTGACTTTAGTTGACTTAACGACCACAGGTGTCGCTGTTAACAACACATTCTGAAAGTTACAAATAGTCCCTTTAACAGACGGGCTTCACTAGATACAACCAAGAGGTTTTGGTGCTTCCGTGTAGTTTGTGTTGGAGTCTGAGTCTGAACAGCGTAGACACACGGGAGCGCGCATGAGACAACGACCTGGATTGATTTATACGTGTAAGAAGTTACAAACAGTCCCTTTAATAATAATAATTGAACTGTATTTGTCCATCGTTGTTGTCCTTGTATGCAGGTCTCTAATGGTTTATTGCTTTAAATCTTTCTTAATAACAAAACACACTGTGAGTTCCCCCTCACTGTTTTTAGTGCTGTGACACCATAAAGAAGATCATTTGTCTTTATGTTTAGACATATGATTTAGACGGTTTGGGCTTAACATGATGCTCGGTTGTGGACGGTGTGACTCTCACTGACTCTCTGTACCAAACAAAGATGTTTTCTTAAGTCTGTAGAATATGATGTGTAGGACGGGACGTCTCTGCAGCACCGCAATATTTAATTTAAAATGGTATTTTGATGCACATTTCAATTTAGCAAATAATGCACCTCCTGCGGTTTGAAAATTTGCCATATTGCGATTTTGAGTGGGTCTGCAACTAACAATTACTTTTATTATCGATCAATCCATCAATTATTGATAAGTCATTTAGTCTGTAAAATGTAGGGCTGCAACTACCGATTATTTTCTTTATCGATTAATCTGACCGTCATTTTTTCAATTAGTCGCTAACAGAGCCAAACGGGACATCTACAAATGTCTTGTTTTGTTCAACCAAATACTTCCAAATACTAGGGATGTTAATAATTAACCGTTAACCGACATCAAACATTTTAACTGATTAACGCTATCGGTTAAAACGGTTAAAAGAAATGTTAATAATTAACTCAAAAGCTGAGCGGCTCAGAGGAGCGGCTCGTCTCTTTAAGGAGAAAAGTGGTCCACCTTAACAGCCCACCTTAAGAGTTGCAGGATACAGGAAGTCGGCTCCGGTCTCTCCGGCTCGCTAGAGCGGAGCGGAGGAGTTGTAGTTTCATAGCATTTATTCACCGACAAATAAACTGTCCACACACTGCTACACCTACGATCACAGCTAGAACGCCACCAACAACCTCACACTCACCACCAACACACACACGGTCTGATGGAAACTCACTAAAGTTACTCAGACTACGTGTGGCGGCGGCGGCGAGCACGAAGCCTCCGGCAACGCTAGAGCTGCTAACGTAGCACAAACACACACACTGTTTGTTGGACACTCGCTAAAGTTACACCGGACAGACACACAGCTGACAACCTGCTAAACTAAACTAAATGTGTGGTGGAGACTTTTACTGGGAAAGTGGCTGCATGTCCGCGACACTACACGCAGCATCGGAGCTGCTAAGTTAACACTCCCGGACGGTGAACTGGAGACAGTGAACGCAGCATCGGAGCTGCTAAGTTAAAGCTCCCGGACGGTGAACTGGAGACAGTGAACGCAGCATCGTAGCTGCTAAGTTAACACTCCCGGACGGTGAACTGGAGACAGTGAACGCAGCATCGTAGCTGCTAAGTTAACGCTCCCGGACGGTGAACTGGAGACAGTGAACGCAGCATCGTAGCTGCTAAGTTAACGCTCCCGGACGGTGAACTGGAGACAGTGAACGCAGCATCGTAGCTGCTAAGTTAACGCTCCCGGACGGTGAACTGGAGACTCCCGTCAACCAATATCTGTTGTGCTCCTGCAGCTGGTACACCGCTGCATGCGAGGCACAAATCTTGTCGGTTAACGGTTAATAATCAGTCAACGAGGGTCGGTTATAGGTTAAGAACATTTTTCAAAATGAGCATCCCTACCAAATACCCAAAATATTTAGTTATGAATGATATATGACAGTGAAAAGCAGCATATCGTCTCATTTCAGAGGCTTGAATCAGAGAATATTTGAATTGTTTCACTGTTTCTGGTTGAAAAAGACTGAAACATAAAGTTGCGTTAATGCATTAAAGAAATTAGTGGTGTTAAAACTAATTTGCGTTAATGCGTTGTCACGTTAAGTTTGACAGCCCTAGTTTGAACAAAATGCATGGTTAATTAGATATTGAACATATTGTGAATACACTCTCAACAAGCCTTCTTCCCTTTCTGATGTGTGTCTGCAGGGCTTCAGTGAGATTGCCAGAGCTGTAAGATGTCGATGGTGGTGTTTGCCTCTGTGGTTCGGGTCGGGGACGGCCTGCCGCTCTCTGCGTCCACTGATTATGAGCAGGACAAAGAGCTCCAGGAAACCAAGAAGCACCTCAAGGGTCTCTCCAAGAAACTGGGCCAGTTCCCCGACCGCTGCACGCTGAGGACCGGAGCGTACAATGTCAAGTAGGTCATATGAGATGTTCATTTAAAGGGTCCCTTTACATTCAACCCACACATTAATTAAACACAGTATACCCCGTTATTATACTCTGAGGGTAAAACTGTTCATAAGTGCGGGATAGGGCTACAAATTCATTCACTCAAGGTATTTTCAATACAGTTTAGAGAGTTGACACCCACGGGTGATTAAGCAGTCTACTGCTGACAGTCTGTCTGCTCTCTTCTTGACCCTCTCACACAACTTTGATGGAAAAATGCTTTTTAATTTGAGTGATGTGACAGCTCGGCCCTCATTTGAGGTGTCAAACTGTGTCTGAGAGCCCCGCTGGTGCTCAGGGAAATGCTTTGAAACTCTCAAGCGCTGTTTGTTAAGAGCTAATTAGTCTTATTAAGACAGAGAACATGAACTCAAAATAAACTCAGAATCATCAATGAGCCAGTTGTTTATAGCTTTTCAACGACCACAGTCTCTTTCATCAATGAGAGCCGGAAGAAGAAGAAGAAGAAGAAGAGGAGGTCAGATTGAGGCAGACGGTGTTTAAAGTCACAGGTTAATCTGTTCTCTGATATTCTGACCCTTCAGACGCTGTTGTGTCTCTTATACGTCATGAAAGCAGGAGGAGATTCCTTGTATCATCCTACGTGAAAATGACTCATCGGTGATTTATAACGTTAACAGCTGAGTTAATTTTGACATTTTTGGAACACAAGGTCACTTGTTTTATTAGTATGTACTGTTTGTAACACTCACATCAGTGTTGACTAGAGATAAACCCATCCATTATAGTACTTTGAAAGAAAGAAAATTGTCCGGTGCATGTCTTGTATTGACACAACCAGCTTGATGGTGTAAAAAAAAAATATGTAAAAACTAAACAAAATAACATCTATTTGCAAAGAGGACTTTCTACAAGCTAAAAGCATGAAACACTATTCAGACGTGTGAAAAATATCCCAAAAATGTGTGAAAAATAGTGGCGGTGGTTTGTTCAGACATTTTTCAGATATTTCTTTTCAGACTTTTTTTTCGGACATTCCTTCTTCAGTCAGCTCGGTTCTCTATTGGCTCTCGTTCTTTCCCACGTGACGGCGTTCATCTTTAGAACCATCAATAAATCCGGGCTTTGCTGATGATCATCAGGAAGAATCGAGCCCAAAATCAGCTTGATTCTCATGTAGTGTGAAACCGGCATAAGGTGCGCCCGCCTCTCTCTGATATTTGTGTTTTAGTCATACACAAATTCTACATCATACAGGCATGGATGTAAACTGAAACTTGACTGGTGGACGGAGGCATACAATCACGAGGCGCTAATTTTAGTTTTATTTTTTGTTTGTTTAGCTGCATGCTAATCATGACATCCGCCGGTATTGACATTTATGTTCCACATCAATTTAGATGTTGTTGTGATAACCGACTCTCCCCTCAGTCGTTGCTCTGAGCTGTTCAGATAATGTACAAGTCTTTGTATCTGGGGAATTTAATTTGTGCTCAGCGTATCAATTAACACCGCAGGGCCAAAAGATACGAGTGTCTGCCGAGGTGCATGTGAATGTTTGAATGTTTAATTAGCTGTGAACGTGTGAATTTTAGTCACTAATGTGCTGAAATAGTGTTTGTTCTGTGTTTTAGAGCTGCAACCAGCAGAATCCCAAATGCCATTCTGTGTTAGCTTGGCATCCTAATTACAGTTTCCCCAGTTTCTGTCAACAGAAAAGAGTGCAGTGCATGAAGTGTAAAGCAGTAATGTTTGTGTGTTTGTGTGTGTTTCAGTTTTACGAGTGCGCTGGGCGTTGGGTACCTGATGGTGTGCACCGCAAACTACCCCAACGTGCTGGCCTTCTGCTTCCTGGACGAGCTACAGAAGGAGTTTATCGTCACCTATGACTCCAAACGAATCCGCAGCGCCGTGCGGCCGTACTCCTTCATTGAATTCGGTGAGCTCCGTTTACAGTTTTACAGCCAACTGTCACGTGGTAAACCTTCTGATGTCAGCCGCTCATCAATAATACGCAACATAAGAAGACGTACATAAAGCTGGCGTCTGAAAGAAGACGTGATATGGAGACGAAAGAGCCCCAAATCTCTAAATTGACCAGTGCATGAAAAAGCAATGATATTCTCCGCTTAAGTAATTCTCTGTTGATTGATTTATAGCACTGAACTCTTGCTTTAACCCTTCTCTGTGCATGTCCCTTGTGTTGCTCCCTGTGTTGTTAACCACGCTGACTTTCCTCCGTCAGACACCTTCATCCAGAAGACCAAACAGCGCTACAACAGCCCGCGCTCGCTGTCCACCAAGATCAACCTGGCTGACATGCAGACGGAGATCAAGCTGCGACCGCCCTACCAGCTCTCTCCTGAGGACCTGCGGGCCATCAATGGATTCTCAGTGCACACGCCCTCCAAATACAAAGGCATAGGTAGGACGTGAGCTGCTGACACACACACACACACACACACACACACACACACACACACACACACACACACACACACACACACGCACACACACACAGACGTCATCCTGGTATCAAAGAGGTTTGCTATTGTAATGCTAACTACTTTGTTTCCCTTCTGGGGATCGATAAAGTGTTATCTCATCTTATCTTACTGTCATTAACACTCGTAGAACTGCTCTTTGTGACACGATGACATAGAAAGGTCACTGGTGATTCCTCAGAAGACTCTCTCCGTTACTACACCAGTAAAGGAACAATACTGGAAGCACCGGTGCACCTGTCGTTGTTCATATCACTTATTGAGCTGTTGGGTTTTAAACCAGTTCACATTGATCAATGTTTAAAGGTGCGGTGCAGAACCAGAGCTCATTCACAAATATGCATTTTTAGTAGGTTATCTTCTGCTGTCCTGTTTTGTACTGTAGCGCATCAGCAGAAACCTTTTTTGAGTTTATTAAATATGTATTAATTTAAACACTTGATTTATTGGAATTGGTTTATAGACTTGAATTATCACATGAAAACAATTCCATCTTTCTGTTGGAAGGTACAGAACTGAACGATATCAAGGGCTCGTTGTTTTCGCTTAAAACAATTATAGAATTTGAAAAAAATAATTGTGAAAATCTTATTTAAATCAATTATTTCAATATTATAAAAAATCATTTCAAAACACGTTTGCAGCATTTTGTTTTAATAAATTTCAAATTTTTGGTATAAAGTTGGGTTGTCAATCGATTTAAAGTCGCTCATTTTTTATCTGTTCAAAATGTATCTTAAAGGGAGATTTGTTGAAATATTGTCGGACAGTCGGAGGAATTTCTGAAATGTCAGAAAGTTTGGTCGTCCGACAACGCCACAGACCCCTGGCTCCTTTTACGTTCACACCCTCCAGCTGGCTGTTAACGAGGGTCTTTTGGCACAGAGAAGTACTCGTATCGGTACTCGGTATCAGCGAATACCCAAATGTAAGTACTTGTACTCGGTCTGAAGAAAAGTGGTATCAGTGCATCGCTATTCTCTACTATCCACGTCTTCCTCGCCACAAACTTTATCTGCCTCGGAGCTTTCAAACTTGTCTTTATTGACAACTGTTAACAGCACTCGGGTCGTGGCTGACGATCAGACCGTACAAATCGTGAGCTTTGGTTTTACATCGCAAACAATCTACTTGTACAGACGGAGTAGGAATTACACAACACCATCTCTAAAACCGTACCGTGTGTGCCCATCTTTAGAAACAGAAACATGTGAAAGTAGGGTCCAGGTTGAAGAATTGCTCCCCTTTAAGGAAGCTGCATGGTGGTCAGATAGCACTTGGTTTAGTCCGCTCCGTTGCTCAGCCTTCCTTCCCCCTCAGCTCCTCCAGACGACAGCCCCTCTCGTACGCCCCGTCACACCTCAGCCGCCCCGAGCTAAGCGATGCCACCTCGGGTCACTTAGAGCTGTTGTGTTCCCCCTGACATCCTCTTCAGGGCAGCTCTCTCCACGCTTTGTTCACTTTCTGTTGGTTGCCCTTGCCCGTCTCAGTTTTCTGAGAACATAAATCATTTTGTCCTGAGGGAGGAAGTATGCTAATCTGATAACGGTGACGCATCGCTCTCTTTTTTACCGTGCCAGAATACATTGGAAGATTTAAAAGCAATGTATGCTTGGCTTTTCATTGTTATTCAAGGATTTACTCTTTTATCCTGCATATATAAATGTCTTTATACATAATTACATTGCAGATAATGTATACATTTTGTCCTTTGGAAAGCAGATTTCTTCTTAATGTTTTTGTAGTTCATTTATCAGGCAGATTTTGCTGAGCCTGTAATAACACCGTGTCCTTTCTCTCTCTTCCAGCTCCCACCCAGATGTTGGAGCCGGTGACTCTCTCTGGCATCGTGTCCTGTGTGCTCAGCATCCTCTGTGGAGGCCTCAACCTGCTGCGAGGAGTCCACGCTATAGAGAGCATACTGCAGGTGAGCACATAACACTTTCTCTTAAAGGGAAATCTGGTTTCGTACCACCTTGGTTTTTTATTTTCATAGTAACGAACTTCTGAGATCTGGGAAGGTTAGTCAAACGTAGATGAGAAATCAGAAAAATTATAACCAAACTGTATGTTGTAAACATCCATCATAGTTTATAGAGGCTTAATTAATGACAAAACAAACTGAAAATAAGACAGGATAAGTGTACACGTGAAAACAACAGAAAACATAAAAACAATTCAACAATTTAATAGTTTGAGACTAATGCACGCAACACAATGTAATAAAGTAGATTTAAAAGCTATATTAACTGTAATAATAGTAAAACTAGATTATTAAAATAACAATAAAATAGAATAACATTTTACAACTTAAATAGAATCAAATAAGGGATTAATAAAAATAACAATAAAATATAAAAATGTACAACTTAAATACAATTAAATAAATTATTTATAAAATTATAAAATTGTACAACTTAAATGCAATAAAATAAGTGATTCATAAAATAACAATAAAATAGATTATTTTTACAGCTTAAATACAATAATTGATTAATAAAATAACAATGATATAGATTAAAATTTTACAACTAAAATACAATAAAATAAGTGATTAATAAAATATCAATCAAATATAATAACATTTTACAACTTAATTACAATAAAGTAAGTGATTAATAAAATAACAATAAAAAATAATAAAATGTTACTGGTTAAATGCAATAAAATAAATGATTAATAAAATAATGAAACTGAATAACATTTTACAACTTATAATCAATAAAATAAATGATTAATAAAATAACAATAAAATTGTACAACTTCAATACAATAAAGTAAGTGAATAAAATAATGTAAATAATGTCTATAAACTTTTAATCAAAGGCCTGGCTGAATAGGAAGGTTTTAAGTTTACATTCAAAGATTTCAACATTTCTAGCAGCTCTCAGATCCTCAGACTTCCAGCAGCTCAGATCAATACAGAAACTGACAGGCAACCACTATAAGGACTTTAAAACAGATGTATTGTGTTCTCTCTGGTCAGCACTCGGGCCGCAGAGTGTTTTTTTATCCTGTATCATTGTAGTTCTGTGTGCCCACAGTTTATTACTGACATTACATGTCGGGTTTCACCTCCTAATAAAGTGGTTTAGATCATCTGTCTAATTGTGTGACTACTCCTGTCCCAACATTATCATACATTGTAAAAGTCATAACTGATAAAACTAATGATTAAAACTACCAAAATCAGATCGTCATTAACCTGACTTTTCAGTCCATTCTGTTTCTTGATGTCAAATCAAATTCCTATTAAACAAGTTGCGACTAAAAAATAAATTTTCTTGTCATGTTTTTTTGCGACACCTCGTGGAGACACGGAGGACGAGTTGCTAAAAAAAATGTCCCTTTTCTTCCCGTCCCGCAGAACGACGACGAAGACTTTAATTACGTGATTGCCTTCTTCCTCGGCACAGCGGCCTGTCTGTATCAGGTAAGTGATAGTCTGCGGTAAGAGCAGCCATCCCTGGCTGACTGGCTGACTAACAGCCCTGCACTTTACAGCTCAGCAGCTTGTCAGCTAGACCAACATTAGCAGAAGCTCGATGCCTTTCAGCCTCACTTTCTTCCTCTGAGACGTTTTCATCAGCTGCTTGTGTGCAGCTCCTGATACTAAATGCAGGGAACTACTACTTACTGAGCAGACGTATTGTCCCATGAAGGACATTAATGATGAAAATATGTCACCATATATCATTTCAGCATCGACATCGTGACGTGTGCATGCAGAATAGTCACTTCGCAGAATGTGCGATGTCGGCAAATTAACTCAAAACACGTCATGCTCCAACTTTTTTGCTGCTTGATACAAAAGGAAAACTTGCATGGTTCTCATTTTTCATGATTAATCCAGTGTTTCCCATTAATAACTTAAAGTCTAGATAGACCCGCCGCCACAGTTTCATAACCAACCGTCCATATTTTGACACTTCTCGGTGTTACCGGTGTTACACGGTGTTCGGTCATACATCGATTACATTGCTTGTCCAAACGATTACAAACGCCGTTGTTTGTTTTTTTTTAATAGAAATAAAACCCATTTAGTTCATTTTTGCATATCAGCGCCGTGATATGTAAGGTATAATGTACATCGAGCCGGTCATTGTTGTGGAACAAACCCCTTCAGGGCGATACGGAGGAGTCTTACATTCTCTCTTACAGACTCTGAAGCGATCCTTCAGAGTCTGACATCACCGACCGGAGAATGCTGTGATTGACCGATCAGTATCGAGTATTCGACAAAGCCGTGTAATAACAATAGATAGTCGGACGACGGACGCTACAATCTGAAAGTGAATGTGTCTGCTCCGTACGGCGTCTCAGCCCAGGGCAGCGGCAGTCAGATTTAACATGTTTATTGTCACTCTGGTTATACAAGTACGATCGTGTGAAATGCTTTCGCTGGGAGGTTCCATAAAGGAAAGAAAATGAAGAGTAAATATGAAATGACATGTAAAATATAATAACAAACAAAATATAAGAAGCAAAGAGGTTGCATAATGCACAGTGACGAGATGATGGCGGAGGATATTGTGTCAAAGCGAAAAGCAAAAACACCTGTTTGGCAATATTTCTGATTTAAACCCAATGCTCTACAGATATTGAGCGCCATCTCTCCTCGTAAAAATGTCCGGTATAATCGGTAACACCGGTGTTGTCACAAGTTTATTAACCGGTGGGAAAATGTTCTCACCGTGACATCCCTATTCTTGACGGATGCAGCGCAGTGTGCTGGGGGGGTTTAACTTGGCGTGATCCTCTCCCCGCTGCTGGCTGGCCCTCTCTGGGCGCATTTCGTCCACATGTGCCACGACCAGTTTTAGTATTTGGGCTTGGAAAGGCCCAGGATGAAGGAAGGTTGCGGCTCCGACCGTGAGCTTTCCAGCATCCGTTGCCTGGACCTCGCCGTCTTCCCGGGGCTTCTCCCTGCGAGGATGGACGGGGCTCCTGACACGACTTTCATCCAGCGCTGCAGCAATGTCGGCAACACACCCGACCCGTCTCGAAACACAGAGCCTGTCTCCTTCAGCATGCTGCATGACTGTTTTGCCATGTCATCACCATTCTTCTCTATGCAACCAACCTGTTTATGATTACAGCGTTTACAAGTGGACAAAATTGCTTGATTTTGCTGTCAAAGTGCACCAGATTGATTTTGAAATATACAAAACTTTGAGTGAATAATTGTGTATCTTTTCATATTTATGGCAGAATATGAATAACTATTGCAGCGTCAGTGCTTTCCTGCTGGTCAACGTCACACAGAGTGTGCAGCATTGAATTTCTTCTCTGCCGTTTTCCTTTCAGTGCTACCTGTTTGCCTACTTCTCTGTCTGGAGGAACAGTAAGTCCTTCCTGGCGTTTGCACTCATCTGTCTGTCCAACATGTATCTGTTTGAACTGAGGAACATGTGGCAGATCCTCTTCCATGTGGCCGTGGGGGGCTTCATGACCCTGCAGATCAGACTGAGGCAGCCGCTGGGCAAAGCGCCGGACTACAACGTCTGACACAAGTCTTTTAAAACACAAAGAACAAATGGGCTTTCAGTCGGACGCTCCCGCACATGTTCTGGAAATACAGCGGAGACGGCACTGGAGACAAACTATCCTCCTGCTTCAGGAAGAAAAACCAAAAAAGTCTCCATCCCAACACCAGTGGACAGATCTCAGCGTGGACTCGGAGGAAACTCTGCCCGACATCATTCATGGATTTGATTGGATTGATTGTGAACGTTGTCTACTCCCCACCGTTGTCTGATAAATGTATTTACTTCCTGTCAGAGCAGCCATAGTTTATATCAGAGTCCTGCATGTGTCCAGTTTGGCAAAACTCGTCTTCTCCCTGCACCCGCAAATGAAGGATCGGAACCGACCTGTTACGTATCGTACAAATGCAAAACCTTCCAGTACCAGACATTTGATGACAGCTTTCGATACTCGATCTACAGACACATTTCTGGTTGTACCCGAACATTTGTAACCTTCAGTAGACCCTTTTACAGTTGACATCATCAAAAACTCTGCGCGTGCATGTTGGCAACAGAAGTGGCGTTTTGCCCCAGCGAACCAGACGAGTTTGCAAGCTTTAAACATCGAATTGAAACGGATACCAGCATCAAAATGTCTTGATTGCGTGTTCGGTTGTGAGAAACAAGTTCTACAGAATTCCGACAAGATCAGGACCGTTTCACCGCTGGACGGAAGACTAGGAAAGCACTATATAAAAGCAAGTCCATTTACCATTTCAGAGCAACAGGTGTTTCGGTTTAACGAGTGACCGTGTTAACTGGTGACTTTCAGCTGTACATGTGTGTGGTTACTCATAGTAACTTACATAAGTGGTTGGCATAGATGATAAACACAGATTGATTGAAGGCTTTTAGGAGGACTGGACTGGGCAATATGACAATATATATTGTCAAAATGATATACAAATATCCATCATATATATGTTTCTAGATGGTTTCTAATCATGATATAGGCTAGACTTATATTTATTTATTTCCTTTTTCTTTATAAATTCATTTAAAACTTTGTTTTGCACTCAAGTTCTTAAAATGAGAAAATACTTATATACTAAGTAAAAATACTTACATACTATAGTGATAGAAGGTTTTGACCATATCGCCCAGCCCTGTTTTCAACAGCTGTCGTCACTGCGAGTAACCACAACACGTTTGGCTGAGTCACCAGTTAACACGGTTGCTCGTTAAACCATAACACCGGCGGCGTGCATGGCTGCAAGTGTTCACTGAACTGAGGACACAATCTAAAATGCTCGTGTTTTTAGTGACCATTTTAATACTCTGTCATGTTCTGTATGTTACGTTCTGTGCATGAACACAGATAACGTAACGACGTTACATGCTGGGTTTCTCCACCAAATGCATGTATACATCTGACCACTGGATATTGGGCCACTTGCTAATATCCTCTACCTACTCTCTCACTGATGGCACACTAATCTCATTTTGTTTCCGTTGCAATCTTTGGTGGATATTGTCCTTAATACGCATAACTTGACAAGCGATTGCACTCCGCCGTACTTCCGTTGCCAAGCTGCGTCTGCACACTCCACTCCACTGTAAACGGGTCTATACCCAGCCCTGTTATTTCTTTGAGCTTGGCCAACAACCCGTGTAGACTTATGGTTAAACAGATGTTTAACGGCGTACAGCTTGAATTAAACACACAGTAATCTGTTTTATGTACGATGTAATTGTAAACGGTTAGGACTAAATTTACTTCCTGAAAGATGAACATAAAAAGACTGAAGACGACTGGGCATTCATTTCAATTTCTTGTCACCCACAACTCGTTAATCGTTTTTTTTTTGTGTGTCCGTTACATGCACTCTTTGCACATGTGCTCGTCGTACACCTGACCCGGTGCAGGACTCTGGTTTAGGTCTTTGTTCAAACTATGCAACGCTGCCTTGTGTGTGTGTGTGGGCATACCTTATTTTGCAGATATTTGTCATTTTGTAGACCATTAATTTTGCTATTTATTATTAATGAAAATCTGTAGATTTTATTAGTTTAATTTGTTTTATAATTGCTCCATTTTTTAATGCAGACTGACGCCTAGTTGTCACAGAGTAACTCCTGCTCCAGTATTTCATATCCGACTCCCTCGCCCACTCAGCCTCGAGCATATGCCAGTGTCAAGTGACTATGTTAATAAGCAGGACCGCGTTGGCAGCGGTAAAAGATGCGTCGCTGTGTTGTCGAAGGCCAGAGGCAGCACGTGTCATCTGAGCAGCCTGTGGCGTGCTTTTCCTTCTGTATACGAATAAAAAAAAACTCAGCATACCATATTTACAGTCAGGAGATGGCACATTCATCGTTATTAAGCAGCGTGAGATTTGTTCAGGGAATTATGGGAAGATTTCCTGCATCATTCCAAACCAATAATGGCAAACAACTGGAGAGGGGTAGAGGAGTGAGTCGAGTCTTTATTGTTCATGAGCAGCTCTGCCAGGGTTTTTAAAACAATCTCTCGCTCACTGGAAGAAAATAAAAAGGAGTATAGCTGCACAGCTCCGCTCCGCGTCCATCTGGCATCTGCACTACAGATCTGTCGGGGGAGCGCCGCAGCACTTCAGCTTCGTATGATTCATCATCACGCTCTCTGAAATGTTCCTTAGCGTTCCAACAGCGGCACCACACCTACATGACCTAATCGCTCTCTTCACAATACGGCTCCATTTGGATCTGAGCTGGGCCTCACTGGCTCACATTGTTTGTGTTCACTTTCTCCTTTTTCCTCAGCAGTTACAGTAAATGTGTAGCGTGGGTGTTTGTGTAGAATAGGAACAGTGAAACTCAAGGCTTTTTATACTGGTTTATATCCAAGTGTGGAAAGTGAATGGGGTCTAAGAGAGGTCTTTAAAACGTGGGAATGAACTGCTGAAAACTTATTGTATGTATTGTTGTACTCATTTTTCTTATTTTAAAGAGGACCTATTATGTGTTTTCCCGTTCCTTTAGTGTGCTATAGAGTTTTTTGTGCATGTAAAGTCGCAGAGTTACAAAGTCCACCCCAAAGGGAGTTACTCTGCCACACAGAAACACTGCTCCTGAACTGAAACGCCTCGATTAAAGTCCCACCTTTTCTTCCGTAACGTGGTGATGTCACCAAGTAACACGGACATGAGCTGACGTGGAATCGTGACGAGGAAACGTTTGGATCTTTTATACTCCGTGCGGGTTTCTCCTCGCGACAAACCGACGCTCTCAAAGCTCTCCCAAGTTCTTTATTTTCTCCGCCAATCTGCGACCGTATGTTAGATCAATTTGGATGTGTGCGCACCGGTGAAAACCCGCCGCACAGACACCCCAGGAAGGGCCGTGTCTGATGGTGTGACATCACTTTGGTCGCGCGGACACTCGTGAACCTCACGGATGACGCTTAATACGTGCCAGGGTCTGAATTAACTTTTTAAAGTATTTTGTTGTCTGACGCTCAGAAATGTTCTCTCTGCACTAAATGAAGGAATAACATTTTAGATCCCGTGTCATTCAATGTTTGATATATTTAACACAAAAAACATGATATACACGGTAAATTACAGTACGCTGCTGTACTTTGTTATTGTCATCTATAGTGGTTATTTGCATAAAAACACAATTCAAATGATTAGGAAATAAATGATTGTATTTTTATTTAAATATTTGCTTTGATAAAAAACATCTTGGCATCATTAGTTCTAATTATGTATTATAAGCTGCTCGGTATTAGTATTAGGAAGTTAAATACATCATGATGACGTTGTAATTTACCTTCGCCTAATCATTTTTACTGAGCAGAGCTTGAATGCATCATAATGAACTGAATGAATGGCACCTCCGTTAACATTAGTAGCTCCGTTATTTATCCAGTCAGGACTGTGCTGCTAACGGCTGCTAACAGCTAACATTACTAACTCTCCTCGTGCTGACTTTTGTTGTTCAGTGCCGCATTATCAGGGAAAACATCGGGTGCATCCCCTCAGGTTTAGTCGTAGTAGCGCCATGCTTTTGAGCGCTTTTTTTCTCTCTACGTCATGGCTCCGATCCCAAACAAACTTCATTGTGTATGCGTAACCGTCGGAAAGCATCACTAAGAGAAATCGGTAGTCATGGAGGCATGAGATGCCAAGGAACCAACTAGGAACCGATTCACTATTCCCATCACTAGCGTTTTCTCTGTCTGCCAAAGTGACGGCTGGCCCGACAATTTTACCCGCCACTGCCAACAATTTACCGGCATTTGGCGGGTGCTAATTTCTGACCCTGATACCTGCTTAGCGGCTAGTTCGGCACGCCCTCAAACAAAGCTAGTTAGAGCGGAGTCTGAAGAGTTTGGTTCGGTTGACCAATCAGAGAAGGCTGGGCTTTTTTGGGGACACAAAATAAGCGCTTTTCTTTAACATTAAATCATGTAAACATGTTCTAGTAGAAAAACCCCAAATACAAGTATGAACCTGAAAATGAGCATAATAGGTCCTCTTTAATTAGTTTTATTTGACACTAGAGTGTATTAAACACCTTTTTAAAGTTCCCCCTTCATGATTCGAATACACAAATATTATGAACAATTATATCTGATGTTAAATTCAGCAAAAGAAGATCTGGATGTGAAATGTAAAATGTGTTGGAACACTGGATTTAAAGCATATCTGAGACCAGAAGTGCTTAAATGATTTCTGTTTTGCTCTTCAGTCCATTTGAAACATATCTGCTGTTGTGTTTGGGAGAGTCTTTGTCTCTGAGCTCGACTCTGGAACGGTGAACATTAAATAAAACTGGGACATTATTACCATTACAATGAGATCTAACGTTGAATGTGGTCTTTTCTTTTTTAACGAGGCTCTCGATGAGATCTGATGCGTGTTGCTGTGATTATGAAAACGATTGTGTAATAAGAGGCATATCACATCCAAGTCCTTTATAATTTAAAGAACACATTGAGCTAACCTGGGAGGCTGCAGCCTCCAGCAGACGCTAAACGAGCAGCGGTGGAGCTTCAGCTGCTCAATGTGGTAAGAACTGCTGAGTTCAGGTTAATTCCTAAAGTCATGCAGCAGATTACTGAAACACTTTCCAGGAAGCACTTCTTCTTTTAAATTTATTTCACCAGTTAATGGCACAAGATGTTATTTGTGGGCGCCTCATTATAAGCAACAGCAATTTCCTCCAGATGTAGATTAATGGAGCAGGAACAGGTTTTTTTTTTTTTTCCTGTGCAGCAAAATATGTGGATTTTAATAACAAACGGGAGCCGCAGGTGTAAATTGCAGACTACTTGAAGCACAATTTGAGCTCAACGTGCTATAAGTGAATGTCAGTGGTGATGATGTTTTTTGTGTCAAAGCTCACGCTGTCGGGCGCTCGCCGGTTGGCTGTTCAAAAAGGTCACAATCATTACGTCTGTTTGCTCTCTTTGAGTTCCCCTGAGAAGAGCTGCTGTTGTGGCTAGCGCCTGCAGTATAGTGGCCTTTTATACCGTCACTGAGCTTTCCTCCACTCCTTACATTTGATCTCATTTAAATAGAGAAAAATTAATTAAAATAAGTTGAATTAACTATTAACCAAGCCCCTTAATTCATTCTTAAATCTTAAATGTAACCACCAGGGGTTTGACTTCTATATAAATATTAGATATTAAAGCTGTAATGGATGAAGTAACACTCAGGCTGCTAATCAGCAGATTAGCATTTCATCGTCCCTCTCCATCATATATAAACAGTAATCAGGATGAGAAGAAGACAAAGGAGCTCGTCTACACACCGAGTGATGCAGTGCTGCTGCCATCTGTTGGTGAGCGACGGGAACAGGATTAACAAATCCCAAATGATGCACAAAGACAGCTTTAAAACAGATAGTTTCTCACTATAGATGCTTTATGGCCGAAAGTATGTGGACAATCTGAGCTTTACACCCACATGTGATTGTTGAACATGCCATTTAAAGGAATACTTCACCCCCAAAATGATCATTTCTAGGGCTGTCAATCGATTCAAAATGAACCTTAAAGGGAGATTTGTCAAGTATTTAATACTCATCAACATGGGAGTGGACAAATATGCTGCTTTATGCAAATTAATGTATATATTTATTATTGGAAATCAATTAACAACACAAATCAATGACACATATTGATCCAGAAACCCTCACAGGTACTGCATTTAGCATAAAACAATATGCTCCAATCATAACATGGCAAACTGCAGCCCAACAGGCAACAACAGCTGTCATGGTACGTGTCCACAGGCTCCGTCATTTCAACGCTCCCCATTCATTGTCTATGTAAGCAGCTGCGCAATGCATTCTGATAGCGTGGCGTCGCGATTCGAGACTAGGCGTCACGACGCCCGCTCCTCATTTGCATAAAGTTGAGGGCTCGTCTATATGCAAATCACAGGCGTCCGACGTGACTCGCCGCCTCTCCAAACTCCCGAGGATCTTTTAAAATAAACGTTGTTGATCCAAATTAAAAACAGATTCATCAACATGGATTATTTCTCTCCTCAAATGTTTTCAGAAACACATCTCAGTGAACTATTTACGTGAAATAAGACAAGAAAGTTTCCAAACGAGCCTCCAGACTGGTTCCGGTTTGAAAGCTGGGAGCAGCAGCCAGCGGCGGGAGATCGTTCGTCCAATCAGGAGCCGAGTGCCTTGTTTCTAGGGACAGCACACCAAGCGTCTGATGCTGGGAAGCGTCGCGTCCCCTCGCGATAAAGAACGCCCCTGTGGACACGTACCGTCAGTGTCAGTTTTTCCTCGCCAAAAATTAGCGCAAGTTTGGAGCGTTATTTAACCTCCTTCATGACCAGCTAGTATGACATGGTTGGTACCGATGGATTCATCAGGTTTTCTAGTTTACTATGATACCAGGATCTTCACTCTGAGCTCGCTACAACCTAAAAACCACGCGTTATTATCCTGTTAACTTTGACAGCCCTAATAATTTCTATACCAACAACTCACCCCGTTACCTTGAATTGTTTCTCTCTCATGCCTCCACGGTGAACGGAGAATCAAGAAAAGTAGAAACGTCTTGATGAACTGAAGTAAACGGAGGCCGCGTTTAACAGCAAAACTATACCAGAACATCTGTTTACTAACTCTCACACAACTGGTGCAGAATAATCTGCAAGTCTCATTGATCCAGTCGGATGATCACGACTTCTATTTACAGCCCTGTCTCCCAAAAGTAACGTTCCCATACAACTAAACTGCAATCTCAATTATGTTTGGAGGGGAAATTATATATATATTTTGACTGTTTGTCTTTGACGTAACGCAAATACGTTTGTAATGACAGTCCGAGGAGGGCTGTAGCGTGAAGCGACGTAGCACAACGAGCGACGCACAGAGCAGGTGACGTAGTAGAACAAGAGAGCATTAATGAAAGTTACGTGGAATAAAAAGTGTTATAATAACTAGTAGAACTTGCAGGTTTGTGCAAAAACTCTTGTGAGACTACCCGACGACCTTTCCTGACCTTTCCTAACACGCTGTCCTCTGGTGGAGAGACGGGTCTGTTGCACGCTTTGGTGTGATATCAAGTTGCATTGTCATGTTGAAACCAGAATGGACGTTCCCCAAACTGTTACCATAAAGTTGGAAGGACAACATTGTTTAAAACATCCTTGTATGCTGCAGCATAAAGATTTCTCTGAAATGGATCTAATGTCCTACATGGTGTCCACATACTTTTGGCCATGACGTTACGTCAGGGATGAAAGACCGAACCTTTATCTGCGGTGCTGTACGAGTCTGCTGAGACGACAGCTTGAACAAAGCAAACATTCATTCATGTAAATGTGTTAGTGAGCTGACAGAAGAGATGAAGTCGTGTCGTACCTGTGAAACATCAGCAGTTTATTGGACTGTAAAAAAAAAAAAAAGAGCATAGTGTTTGGCATGACAACAGAAAGAACCCACGCTGCCTCTCCTCGTCGTCTCATCATCAGGAGGTTAGAGATGAGGAGGAGGTGAGCAGAACCCCCTCACCTCTGATCCTCCTCTCCTCTCCAGCCCCTCCTGGTTTCTATAATGGCACATGTCTGCACAGTAAAGAGTAGAAAAGGGGCTCACATGGGCGTAGCATGGCACCGCGGTCATTGAGCTCTAGTGGTGGTGGTGGTGTGTGTGAAGATAAGATACAATATAATAGATCCAGCAGTACAGTACATTAAAACAGAAACCACCAGAGTGGACCAGTGCAAGGTTCAGTTCATTCTACCGACTCAGAGCAGCAAACGTTTGGACCAAATGACAAGTTTCTCTTTCTCTCTCTTTTAAAAGCAAAAACAGCAACAGTTAAAGGAGAAGACTGATGCTAATAAATAGATTTTAATATGTATCACACGAAAAAAAACTAAATCATCAAGTAATGCCCGTGTAGCAAAACCCAAATATATCTTATCAATTTTAAAAAGCTGTTACAACTTATTTAAATATATTTGCATTTAAATGATGGATTATAGAGCTGTGAGTAAAATAGAAAAATAATAAATTTGCTTTAATGAGTTTAATACATTTCCTAATTCTGACTTAAAATCATCAAATAATATTATAATATAATAATAATTTTTAAATGCAAAGTAATTAAAAGAAATGTTCTTAACTTTAACCTTTCCATTTTTACCTTTGTTTCCATTTCGGGCCCAATTTACAGTAATTTAAAGATGCATCGCCTAAAACAAACTGAAGCCCGACGCACAGAGTAGCAACAGGAGCTCTGATTGGTCAGACTCCTGCCAACACGTTGCAGCTGGCCAATCAGAGCCCAGCAGCTGCTCTGTGGGGTTTAATATATTTTTAACATTTAATTATCTTTCTAATGTCTAATTATCTTCCAGTATTTTCTATTAACTCAAGAGTTTTTTTGTGCATAATTTTAATTAAAATTGAATTAATTAAATAATTAATATTAATTAATTTGTAATTCATTTCTGACAACTATTTGAAATTTACATATTTATTAATGGATTCTGTAAAAGTCTATAATATTCCAGTGGCACGGTCAAGGCTCCATGCACTAGTTGTATGCAGTGTAGTTTATTTGGAGTCAATGCCAGTAAATACTCACTAATGCAGTCCACCAAATGTATACAACATACACAAATAATCCCAATAAATGCTTTATTTGCTCCTATTTGAGTAACGTTTGCTAAAAACGACAGTGATTGATGATTTAGTTTTTTCCGTAAGATTTTGTTGACAACAAAAAATATCATATAAAGCTAGCTTCATCCTTTAAAGGGACAGTACAGCACAAAAATCCAAGCTACATATTGTTCCTCTGCCCTTTAGAGCTATTTATCAATCTAGATGTTTTGGTGTGAGTTGCCGAGTGTTGACGGGAAACGGAGTAAAAGGGGACAAAAATAAAAAGAGATTTTGGTAATTTTTTTATATTTATTAACTACATTTTAGTCTCGTCTTTTTTCGTCAAAGTAGCGCATGTTTGATATCATCAACGTTAGTGTTTAATGACGTTGGTGCCGTTTCGTCTTAAGTGGTGGGCACACCATGAGACGCGCGTCTGAACACGCAGTCACTTTGAGAGCTCGAAGAATTGATAAAGTTTGGGGTTTAAATCAACACTTCCTGCTTTCATTTTGAAATAAAAGCCCTAAAGCGGGTTTTCTTTGCACAGAATTCCTTCATTTGTTAACACAAGGCTTTTATTCTGAAATATGTGCCGGACAGTGATGTGGAACAAGCAGTGACTTGGAAAGCATCATAAATGAATACAGTACAGAGTTTTAATTGTGGATTATTACTATTATTTACTAATTACCACACGTTTCTGAACCTTTCTCTGTCTAAAATAAATATAAATTATATTTATCATGCAGTTAAATGGCCAGGGCTGACAGCAGCTGCAGAAACACAGCTGACAGGCAGCCGACACGCAGCCAACACGCAGCCGACACGCAGCCAACACGCGTCTAGTGTGAACACCAGAAGCCTGCATCACGCAGCCAACACACGACGCAGCCGCCAGGCGCTCTTGATGCGGGTAGTGTGCCCACGGCTTTAGTCGTGGAAAAAAAGGTCGTTGACAAACATATTTCATTATAGTTTTCTAAATGAAATTAACACTGATGTCGAGTTTTTTTTGGCGATTTGAGCACCACAAACCGAGAGACTCTACGGCCGATATCTCCAACACTAAAACAATGTAGATAGATAGATATCACTACAGGTAAGAGGAACAATATGTAGTTTTGATTTTGGGGTGAACTGTCTCTTTAAGCTTGATATATTCCTTAATATTCTCAGGTAAAAACTTGACACTGTGTCCAGACATTTACTGATTATACTGTAATCTGTGACTCAGCCAAGACAAACAGAACCAGCTGTAGTGTTTGGTAATAACTAAAAAAAATCAAAAGTAAAATCACTGAAACCGGCAGATTAAAGACCGTTAAAGTTTGTCTGCTGAGTAACGAACGCTGTAATACTGAAGAAGAACTGCTCTGATTGGAGAAAAACAAAGAACAAAATAAACCAGCAGATTTAAAGGAAACATTTCCTCGTGGGCTCGTGTGTCCCCGTCCACAGGATGAGCATCAGTACAGAGTTCATATTAAAGGCCTCATCGGAGATCATTTGACATTCATTGGGTCGTACCATCTGATTGAGCAAGCAAAGACGAGGGGGGGGGGTGCAGAGAGGGGCGGACGGCTGAAAGCACTGGAGTGCAAAAAGACAGATGCATTCGCCTCTCGTCCTCTAGTCTCTCATTCAAAGTGCGAACACGCTCAGTTCGGACGGAAATAATCAGAAATAAACGCTCCAACGAGGCGTTCAGGGGCGTCAGTCAGCTGTGGCGCTACGTTAAGACCAGGCAACGCCAGCGAGGACTTTGATGAGTGATACAGTATGTACATCTGAATACACATTGGTGTTTATAGATAGCTCTCTAATATATATTAATGTACAAAATATAGAATCTTAAAATATCTGCTAGCGTTTGGTGTTCTGAAGTCAGAATACAAAATGTCGAAGATTAGAAAAAGTTGACATCCTCTTTGTGTGTTTTCGTGTGTTTATATGCTGATGATACTGTAGTGTACGTTGGTGAATTTACACGAGAAGCTTTCTGTAAACACCGCGGAGTCTCTGTTCGTACAAAAAGCAGTCTCACCTCGCCTCCGATAAGACACGACTTCTGTTAATTACTGATCAGATATTGATACGAGGGGACGGATAGTGCTGCGGCGCCGGCTAAGCGTCCACACTCGAGTGATTCGTACCACGACAACATGGACATTTAACGTACAGTACATAAAATAATACACATAAAAACTGTCCCGTGTTTTACATGTATACTTCAGCAGGAGAAAGGCAGAGAGGAAGAGGAGGAAGTGGCATAGGTCGCGTCCCGCTGCAGGTTTGTCCCAGAAAAATCTGGCAAAATCTCTCGGAGAACATTTCTTCCTTTTAGGAGTTCGACTCACACAGCTGGGAAACATCTGTCTTTATGCACTGATTGGACATCTTTGGTCTCCATGGCAGATTCAGGCTAGCTAGGCCTCTCCCACTCAGTCTCCCTCCGTTGAGGGGACGCTTCAGTCGAGTCTCAGGCCGTCCGTGAGCCTGCTCGCTGTGTCCATCGGTCACTCAGTTGAGGTTAACTGCTCGGCGGTCCACTGGTGAGGAAGTAGGTCATCATCTCTCCTTTGCCTTTCACTGTGACCAGCCCTCTGTATTCCAGTGTGTAGTTATAGGAGCTCAGTACCTGGTACATGTCGGCCGTCACCTGAGGACAGACAGAGGAAAGGGACAGAGAGTGGACAGCAATGTCTTTATTAAACTACTAATGGCGTCCATTTCAAAATAAAATCATTCTAAAATGATCTAATTTACTTATTTTGAGAAAAAGCAGAAAGTATTTTAATTCATAGCTCTTTAACGCCATCGTGGTTTTTGGCCGTCGCCATCGTGGTTTTTGGCCGTCGCCATTTGTTTTGTTTTTTTTGGTTTTATACTCATTACTTTGTACTGGTTATAAATAAACAAACAAAGTAGAAAAAATGTGAGAAATAAACTGTAATACAAACTATTTACACGTTTTATCTGAATTCTATTTGTGGCTTTTTGGAGACGGGTACGGTCCGTTAGCTCAACCTGCAGGTCCAATAGATTTTTCTATTTGATTCCAGGTCAAAAACATGACCTATAAATAATTTAATATTATAATATATCTTCATTTGTTGTTCTGCACGGTTGACGAACATAAAAGACATTCTGTATAAAAGCTCCTTTCATCTCTTTTCACAGGTTTTATGGGAATATTTCATGTTATTGTCAGCGGTTCCAGTCGTGGCGTTGCTAACGTCGTCGAGCCGTTGCTTTGTCACTTTCATGTTAATCAGGAGGCGGCGGTGCATGTTGGCTCGGGTGTAAATGAGTTTTCAGAAGGTGCAGCAGAGATGAAATTAAAGGTCCATCTGTGTTCAAAGTAGCTTTAATGATTTTCACATCTGATAGAGCAAAACCAATAAGTCCGTTTTTAATTAACATTTTTCATTAACGTGAACAGACTTTTTCTGAACCCGTCAGCTCCGAGCTATTCTGGTCAGAAATTAGAAATTCATTTAATGTGCTCGAGCTCTGAAAATCTGCCCTTCACACATGTTCAACAGCCCCGAGCTCTGCAGACGCTGCTTTAATCACTTCAGTCTCAACATTAACGTCTTCCTGAACTCTGGCAGGAGGACCAAATTAATATTAGGAGAATGCCATATTATTAAACTACCAATACAGAATGTGATGGGATGTATAGAAACGAGAGTATGCGATGGTTACTTTAATTAAAATCTTGCAGTGTGACGTCTTCTATTCGTGACATAAATAATAACGTGATTTCAAAAGTAAAATGATTCTAAAATCATTTAATTTACTTATTTTGACAAAAAGCAGAATTGCATTTTATTTTATGGCTTTTTACTGTGTTTAGTGAAATGACTCGTTAACGCCATCGTGGTTTTTGTCCGTCGCCATGGTGGTTTTTATTCTACAGCTCTTTACTCAGTGAAATGACACGTTAATAATAAGAGAATATTTAGTCAGTGCAGCGTTACCTGGATCCTCTCCGGTACACCTGTGCTGTCCATGCGACTCGCCACGTTCACCGTGTTCCCCCAGATGTCGTACTGAGGCTTCCTGGCCCCGATCACCCCGGCAACCACCGGGCCGATGTTCAGACCTGAGAAACAAAACAAATGAACAAATAAAAGACTTATGAAAGAACTTAATCTTACCTTTCACAATAAAAGCCCTGACAAATAATATTCACAGGCGAGTATTTTGCATTTTCGTGATGTTTATCCGTCACGCCGCCGGAGGGTAAAGCCCTTCAGTCTTTCTCTTCTGAGAGTAACCGTTAACGACGTATATAATCTCAGAGCAGCAGCATTATTCTTTTCTGCAGCTCACCTATTTTCATCTTGAAGTTGTTAAAGGAGTGCTCGTTGATGTATTTCATTTGGTCCATCATCCTCATGGCGTAGTCGGCCAGGGCGCGGATGTGCGAGCGCCCGGCCTTGTCGTACGTGGAGTCGTTGAGGCCGGAGGCCGCCATGTAGGTGGAGCCGATGGTCTTGATCTTCTCCAGCTGACGGAACTGGTCCTCGCTGATGATCTGGTGGAGGCAGGAGAGGAAACGTTATATATTTATTCATTTATTCTAACAAAGCTCCTATTGATTTTTTTATTTCCTCTATTTATCAGTAACAAACAGAGATTATACAAAACACACTGAAACCTGCATTTAATCTGTACTTCTGATATTTATATCGTCTATGGTTGCAGACTATCTGATGATAATTGTAGAGCATTTTAGCAGCTAAAGAGACGGATATATTTCTCAAACCAGACATAAAGCAGAGAGAATATTAGACTTAAATTCATCAGGTGATAACAAAGGTGACTCCAAAGGCATGCTAGAGTTGCTCCGTGTCTACCGGAGGCGTAATGAACTTTATTGTTATTTTATAGTGCGTCTATCTTAAAGTCTAAAGCATTAAGAACATTAAAAACCAGACAGAAACCAACCTACTCCTCACTTCACTGTGAACCAACAGGCTCATAAAGCACCAGTGACACCAGTAGGTCCCACAGTGGAAGCCACAGATTTACATCCTCACCTCGTCGAAGTCGGCGATGATCTCGTTGAGCAGCCGCAGACACTCCACTCCCTCGTTGTTGGCCTCCAGCTCCACGTAGAACTCTGAGAAGTTGCTGATGGAGGCGAACATGACGGCCACGCACTCGCACGACTGGTAGTAGAGCTCGTCGTTACGCCGCTCGCGCTGCAGGAAGTGGGCCGCCACGTCTTTGGGCAGGATGTTGTGGAGCAGACGGCGGTTGTAGGCCTGAAGCTCCTCCATCTCCTCCTTCTCCTCTGTGGCCTGTCGGCGTTCAATACAGAAATTACACATTAAAACTATACTGGTGAAATTTAGTAGAGATATTCATGGTCTCCAGAGGATTACGGAGCCATAAAAAATAATGAATCTGTAAAAGGATAAGAAAATAAATATGGAAATATATAGAGAAATAAAAGAATAAATAAAAAAAATAAAATAACGGAAATATGAAGAGAAATAAATAAAAGTATTAGTAAATAAAAAACATGGAAATATGAAGAGAAATAAATAAGAAAATAAATAAATGGGGAAATATAAAGAGAAATAAATAAAAGAATACATCATTTAATAAATAAACAGGGAAAATACAAAGAGAAATAAATACAATTATTCGTAAATAAATAAACAGGGAAATATAAAGAGAAATAAATAAAAGAATAAATTAAATTGGAAACATAAAGGCAAATAAAATATAAAAGAATAATTATGAGCATTTTCTTTTATTTTCACATTTATTTAATTATTTCTGTATATATGTTTTCATATATTTCTTAAAATATATATATATATATATATTTTTTTTCATATAAATTACTCTTTTTAAAAATTAATTTTATATAATTTAATTTATTTTTACCCCTTATTTTTCTTTATACTTTTTCCCAAACGTTGACTTATTTGTTACGTAACTTCTGTACTTAAACAACACCACTTCTGTAGTGAGCTTTTCCTAACCAAGTTGTTTCCTGTGAAGACGGATTTGTATTTTGAAAAGACTGTATGAACTTGACACGTGTTGCTGGACATTCGTAGGAGAACGCACAAATAATGAGGACTAACTTTTCGTAAGATATCCTACGAAGCGTTGTACGAGGACACGCTGCACGCTGCACGTGCACACACACACACACACACTGACCTGCAGCTTCCAGAGGAAGTCGAGTCTGGCCGTGGACTCCACCTGCTGGGCGTGAAGGTAGAGGGCGAGAACGAAGACGGTGATGACCACCGGGGTCATGATCTTCAGAGGAACCTTGGTGTCCATCACGCAGCTGGAGGTCCACACACACACACACACACACATCAGGTTTACAGATGTGCTGAACACCTCATCATACAGGTGTTGAGTGATCCTGTTTGGGTGTAAAGACACTTTACGGGCACAAAAAGCAGCTGCCCTCTAAATCCTGTCTCGTTAGCGTTGGCATCTGTTGCCTGCAGGTCATTACAGTTCCATGCACGCTGCTAATGATGCTGTTAGCAGATGACAGAGGTGATGCTTGGGGTCTCTGCGGTAACAGAAGATATATCATCAGTCTCACCTTGTTCCGTTCATGTGCTCGCTGTGAGGGGAGGAACAGAGGAGAGCCAATCAGAGATCACATTGAAACACTCCAGGCGTAATAAGAACACACAGAAGCACAGCAGCGGTGACTCACACTACGTTGACGGCGTTGGCCATCACCAGCAGGTCCTGGTTGTCGAAGAGGATGACTTTGGGCACCTCCATGATGAGGAGGTAGAGCAGCTCGATGAAGAGCATGAGGAAGAGTTTACCGAGGCTGCTGATCTGCAGGAAGACGGAGCAGGCCAGCAGGCTCAGCAGCACGCAGGACGAGAAGTACTGAGGGGACGTTAGGAGACGGGACATTTCACTTTAATGTTTATGGCTCAGACTGAGTGAGTCACATCCACACGAGTTATAAAACACACAGCGTTGACCACTGAACTGCTAATTTAAACATTACATTCATACCTGCTATTACCCTCACTTAGCATCCATCTGTTCTGCTACTGTTCAAAATGATATTCCCTCGTCTGAAGCTTTGACATTTCAAAATATACAATTACAACAAGTCACTGTGACAGAACATTTGTATCCTTTTTATTGCAGTGATGTATTGTTCTAAAAGCAATACGGTACTTTACAGCAACAAAAGAGACGAAAAAGAACATTTTGCCTCATTTTACCCAGGAATTAGTCTGCTGCAAATTTTGGCAATCTACATAATGTCATGTGTGTTAAGTAGGACTGTCAATCGATTACATTGTTCTGTTCTAAATGAACCTTAAAGGGAGATTTATCAAGTATTTAATCCTCTTATCAACATGGGAGTGGACAAATATGCTGCTTTATGCCAATGTATGTATATATTTATTATTGTAAATCATTAACAACAGATCAATGACAGATATTGATCCAGAAACCCTCACAGGTACTGCATTTAGCATAAAACAATATGCTCCAATCATAACATGTCAAACTGCAGCCCAACAGGCAGCAACAGCTGTCAGTGTGTCAGTGTGCTGACTTGACTATGACTTGCCCCAAACTGCATGTGATGATCATAAAGTGTGCATGTCTGTAAAGGGGAGACTCGTGGGTACCCATAGAACCCATTTACATTCACTGATCTGGAGGTCAGAGGTCAAGGGACCCCTTTGAAAATGGACATGACAGTTTTTCCTCTCCAACATTTAGTGTCAGTTTAGAGCGTTATTTAACCTCCTTCATGACCAGCTAGTGTGACATGGTTGGTACCGATGGATTCATCAGGTTTTATGGTTTCATATGATACCAGTATCTTTATTCTAGCTTTAGAACTGAGCCCGCTACAACCTAAAAATCCGAAGTTGCATTAATGCGTTAAAGAAATTAGTGGTGTTAAAACGAATTTGCGTTATCATGTTAACTTGTGACAGCCCAAGGTTTAATGTTCTTGTTCATGTTCTGATGACATTTTATGCTTCTGTGCCAAGCTTGCAGCAGCACTAAAGTGTTCTTTGGTTAACGAGGCTGACTAAACATTTGTCACAGATGTATTTGATCAATTAGTCACAAACGCATCATGGTGAGTTTTCTTGCAGAAACTTAATTGGCTTCACTGCTTCAGACACATTAGTTCTGTTCATGGCACCACCAGATTGGCTTGTTGTTGAAAGAAACAATAGAATAAACAGTGTTCTTTTGATTTAAAAGAAGGTATTTGCAGACAACTCAACAGACGGAGAACAAGGCGCTCCTGTACCTCCGGTAAGCTGCAGAGGAGGGCGTCGTCTTCACAGGGGATGTGCTGAGAGTCCAGGCTGTAGTTGAGCTGGTGGGCGTGGCACGCGTTCACAGCAGGCAGACTCATGTTGAGCTCCGCCATGATGCAGCTCCGCAGGTCCATGCTGCTGCAGGTGAACTAGACGAGGTCAAAGGTCAGTAAGGACACATCAGAGGAGAATGAGGCTGTGCTTGAAGGTTTCTAACTGAGTGAAATGACCCAGAAGTGTCTGAGCAGCAGCCATGATGAGAGCTGAGAGAATCCTCTAAATGCTCAGTAAAGGTGCTTCAATGCTTCCGTTATCATCTCCTTCAGCGTCGGGTCAAAGAGGCTCCACACAGTGTTTTATGAGACGTGACTTGTTTATGAGATTTCAAAATGCTCACTGCTTTGATTATCTTCTTATTCCTCTTTTGTGAACTGTGTTGAACTTACAATGTTGATGAAAGCAGAAAGAAAGACGACGATGATGGTGAAGACGCCCACCAGGGTGCTGTTCAGTCTGGACTGGACTATCCTCTTGGAGAGAGTCTGCAGCGGGACCGGGAAGAGCTGGCGGGTACGGAGGGTAAAGTAGAACATCAAGAGAGGAACTCAGTCAATGGATATTTAGTTTGAACTCATTTAGATCTGATAAATAAACCCCCTGAATACTGCAGGTTACAGTCACCTTATGTAATATCTGACACCATGAATCCTCTCTGTGCGTTCAGGAGATATATCCAAACAGAACCATGAATCACCAGTGAAACCATCAACAGTCCCTGATGACCTGTCAGCCGGCGCTGAGAGCAGGAAGTGGACGGATTAAAAGCCTCCTGAGGTTTGACCGGTGAGATCTGCTCTTTGGCATCATCGCCCTTCCTGTTGTCTTAAAGCTCAATTTCTATTTATCACCAATCAGTGAAAGTCTCCCAGATGTTCACTGATGCTTCTATAGAAACGATTTGAATGTTTCTAAGGGTTAAAGGTCTGACTGCATAAAGAGTTCATTACTGAGCTTGTGAATGAGACATAAATACGACAACATAATTATGTTAGATACAGAGCACTTCCGCACTTAAGTAACGCCACTTCCGTAGTTATTTTAACCCAAATGTTGATTGTTACGTAACTTCCGTACTGAGCTGCAATAAACAGGGAAAATTCACAGAGATTGATGTTTTACTAAAAAACTATTCCTTAAATCATCCTTACTTTATTTCAATGCTGCCTAACAACCTGTTTAGCTGTCAGAGGTCAAAGGACCCTTTGAAAATGGCCACGACAGTTTTTCCTCGCTAAAATTTAGCATAACTTTGGAGCGTTATTTAACCTCCTTCATGACAAGCTAACGTTTCCTTAGGTTTTGTAGTTTCATATGAAACCAGTATTTATCTATCTAGCTTTAAAACTGAGCCCGCTACGACCTAAAAATCTCATTAAAGAAATTAGTGGCGTTAACACGTTGTTATTATCACATTAACTTTGACAGCCTTAGTATTTTTATATCACGAATGGTGACGTCTGCACTTTGCAACAAGGAGTTTAGTTAAAACTCTCATCTGAAAGAACTTGTTATGAGGTCAAGAGCAGACACTGACATTATCTGGAATCAAGAGCAAGTACGGCATCAAACCACAGCCTGATAAAACGTTTATCAGATCTCTCTGATACTGAAGTTCCATATAAAGAAATAAGAGCCAGCCCTTCTCTGTTCTTGCTGAGATAGATATTCTACAAAACTGCATCCTCGTAAAAATCCTAAAAGGGCTCCTATCTCTTATCGCTCTAGAAAAGATCTGCACCAGGCGTCCAGTTTATTATGGTGATTTCATTCATCACAGGCGGAGAACACTCACCCCAAAGCAGCAGTACACAGTGGAGACGAACATGACGGCCGTCAGGATGACGAGACAGGTGACGAAGAAGCCGATCATCAGGCTGGAGCTGCAGACGACACAGTCAGGATGTCATTATATTTCATATCGGGTTTATTTCTGGCTGCGTCTCTGTTTGTTTCGAGGAAGGTAATAACACTGACATTAGTTTCAAGGCAAGCAGATTAAAGAATGAGAGGTGGTGAGGAGACGAGGAAGGAGGGACTCTGAGGTATTAAGACAGGAATAAAAGATGAGAGGGGAGTGGTGGGATGAAAGGAACAAGGAGAAAGGTTAATAAAGAGACGGACTAAAGAAGATCGATACTGAGAGATGGGCAGAGAGAAAAGTCTGAGTGCAGGAGAGATTAAAGAAGAAGGAGGGTTTGCCTCCAGACAAAATCTGTGAGAGCTCTTTGAATCTGGCTTCAATGACACCGATTTAGATTTGATATTCTCTTTTAAACCTCATCTGTTCAGCTTTTCCACTTTTATAATAGAGAATAGAACTGGCTATAGATGCTGTAAGGACTAAAGCAACGTGCAGGAGTTCTGAAGACTAAAGGTGCACACTGAACAGATTAGCCACAGTTTAAAGAGAATCTCAAGGATGTATAACAAACTGATTATGTAACTAATCAGGCTGATCACATTTACTGTTTGTTGTTATAACTACGAAAAGTAATGCACTGTAATTCGTATATATATCCCACGTACTGTATAATCCACGTAATCGTGAACCAGGAAGTTTAAAGAGCGTGAAGCGCCGCGTAGGGAGGAGGTGGATGGATGGGTGAGTCACACAACATCTGGACTCAAGTTACGCCACTCCCAGAGTTATTTTAACCCACACCGCCATCTTTTCCTAAACCTGAGTAGTTTAGTTTCCTAAAACTAACTAACTATTTTTGTTTCTTGACATATTATCTTTTTTTTTACAGCGTTTTTACGACATACTATACTATGACTTGTTTTCCTTAAAACTTTCGACATACTATACAATGAATTTTTTTTTTCATAACATTTTCTGTCATACTACACTTGACTTTTTTTCATGACATTTATCGACAAACTATACTATGACTTTTTTCCGTTAACATTTTCGACATACGGCCATGACTTTTTTTTCATTAAATTTTTCGACATACTATACTATGACTTTAAAAAAAAAAAAAAAATTCGACATACTATACTATGACTTTTTTTTCATAGAATATTTCGACATACAATATTTTCGTGAAAATTTACGACATTATACTATGACTTTAGTTCGTGAAATTTTTTCGACATACTATGACTTTTTTTTTTACATATCCTACTATGACGTCTTGACATATTTCGACACACTATGCTATGACTTTTTTTGGTGAAAATGTTCGACGTACTATACTATGACTTTTTTGTCATTACTATTACTTTTTCGAGATATTTTTGGACATACTATTCTATGACTATTTTCGTGAAATTATTTTCGACAAACTATATGATGACTTTTTTCATAAAATATTTTTGAAATACTATACTTTGACTTTTTTTTGTGAAAGTTTTCAACATGCACAAATGTCATATTAAATCATTCTATTTCCTCATTCACAACATCTCTTACTAAAAGGCAGGACAAGGCTATATATACCTACACAAATATACTATGAACTGTGCTTATCTTCGACCTATGACTTTCTTTTGTGAAAATTTTCGACATATTATACTATGACTTTTTGGTCATTCCATTTTTCGACAGCCAGCTCAGGAAGCTCAACCTGCCTGGGAACCAGCAGCAGAGAAAGTCTTTGGTGCCAGCCTGCCCTCCATCCAGGACTTGTACATCTCCGAAATCCAAAAACAGGCAGGAAGCTACACAGCAGACCTTTCACACCGCGGACTCAACCTTCAGGTTCTCCCCTTTAGTAGATGCTAAAGAACACTGTACGCCAAAACAACCAAACTCATATTTTGTAATATGTACATCATCTGTCACTGTCAAAATGAATCCTACTAACTGTATATACAGTATATAGACATCTTTACATGTACATACTGTTCATACCCGTCTAGTCCGTGTATAGCCATTCAGTATTTATTTCTTTGCACTATTTGTTTGCAGCTTACAAAACACTTGACTTGTATTGAGACGTTTTATTTAATTTCTTGTTTTATTGTTGGTCATTTATACCACTATTTTGTCACTCCTTGTGTACATAACAGTACTGTCAATACCTTGTCATTATTTGTCCAGCTTTCTTGTTCCTAGCTGTTATTTATATTCCTGTGAAAGTAGATTGAGAGAGATTCATAAAACCAGACTAAAACTCCTTGTATGTTCATATTTTAATAAATCTGATTCTGATGACTATTTTTATGATTTTTTTTGGCATCTTTCTTTACAAACTATACTATGACTTTTTTATAATATCTTTCTGGACAAATTATACTATGAATTTTTTTCATAAAATTTTCGACATACTATACTATGAGTTTTTTCCGTGAACATTTTCGACATACGACTATGACTTTTTCTCATAAAGTTTTTTGGACATACTATACTATGACTTTTTTCCCTTAAAATCTTTGACATACTATAATATGATTTTTTTTTCATGAAATCTTTCAAAATACTTTTTTTCAAAAATTTTTTGGACATACTATAATATGCCTATTTGTTCATATATTTTCAACATACTTTACTATGACTTTTTTTCATGAAATTTTTCGACATACTATACTATGAATTTTGTTTTTCATAAAAATTTTCGACATATACTATACTATGACTTTTTTCCGTGAACATTTTTCGACATACTATCCTATGACTTTTTTTCAATTTTTTTCCCGACATACTAAAATATGACTTTTTTTTCATAAAATTTTTAACATACTATAATATGACTTGGTAAAACAACAGTAATGACACAAGTGTCTTCTGAGGAGCCAAATAACTGTCACCCAATTTTTGAATAACACAAATTTGAGTCGGTCATGGGGGGGGGCATATTTCAGTGAGGGGATGAAGAATTTAAACAAATCTTTGGCGTAGTATTTCAAAGTGTTGACTCACGATGGCACAATGACGATCTGGATGAAGCAGATGAAGAGAAAGACGAGGGAGGCGCAGGCCACGTAAGCCCCGAACCTGGAGTCCACCTGTTTGGAGTACTGTAAGAGGGAACGAGGAGGACAATGACAGAATTTAAACATTTTTACATCACACTTTTCCTTTCTGCCCCTCTGTAAGTAAAAAAATAAAAAATAAAATTAGCCCAAAAATGTGCAAAAATTAAGACTTGACTTTTGGCTTTTCTTGTAAATTTGTGGACTGTATTCTTAAAATAATATGGCTTTATAATTGAAATAACTATTGTACAGGTAAAAATGCCATGAAAAAGTTAAAGTATAGTATGTCATAAAAATGTTGTAAAAACAGTTAAAATATAGTTTGTCATAAAAATTTTGTTAAAAAAAGTTATAGTATAGTATGTCATAAAATGTTGTAAAAAAAGTTAAAATATAGTATGTCATAAAATTTTTGTAAAAAAAGTTAAAATATAGTATGTCATAAAATGTTGAAAAAAGTTAAAATATAGTATGTCATAAAATGTTGAAAAAAGTTAAAATATAGTATGTCATAAAATGTTGAAAAAAGTTAAAATATAGTATGTCATAAAATGTTGAAAAAAGTTAAAATATAGCAGGTCATAAAAATGTTGTTAAAAAAAGTGAAAGTATAGTATGTCAAAGATTTTGTAAAAAAAATTAAAGTATAGTATGTCATAAAATGTTGAAAAAAGTCATACTATAGTCTGTCCTAAAAAAACGCCACAAAGAGTCATAGTATAGTATGTTGTCAAAAAATGTCATAAAAAGTCACAGTATAGTATATCATTAAAAATACTTCTTTATTCTCTAATACTCTGTATGACTCCTTCAAGATGTGTCTTGACTTGACAGTAGAAAGCAGAAACTTTAAAGACTCCAATTTTAAGATGGTAAAATCCCAGAACAATCAAAACTAAATAACACAAGACAAGAGGTCGATATTATTCATCATTACAATAAATTATTAGTTCTGTTATTTAAAAAAAACGTAGATGCATTTCTAGGCGGCTCAGTGAGCCCCCTGAACCAACGCACCATGATTTCTTGAAGAAATGACGATTATGTAACATGTTGAAATATTGAATGTATTTGCTCACTCAATAAAAAAGATTGTAACAAAAAAAAATCATGTTTATATATTATTTAGTTTTGGATCAGGTGAACTAACAGATTGTGAGATAATTGAGAATATCTAAAACCCTGTTTAATTATCTAAAAAATAAATAAATCAACATCAGAGACCTTAAAGAGAGGTTGTTTTTCTCATTTCATTTAATTTGACATATGACAGACTTGATACTCTATTTGCCCCATAAGTCTTAATAACAGCTCTGCATATAGTTCCTGGAGTGCTTCGAGGCTCAGACAGCTGGTAGCTGTGTATTACTGTTGTTTTCTTGTCTGCTATCAGACTGAGGATCTATAGGATGACGAGGCTGCGTATGAGTCCAGGTACTGAAGGCTGAGATGATCTCATCCTCAGCAAGCTGCAGGCTCACATAAAGTCCTTCTGATCTGCTACTGAGTCTTCACTTCTGAACGCTTTTACCGTGACAGGAAGAAAAGTGATTGAAACTTTAAAAAGCAGGATTCAACTACTTTTTCCCAGAACTCTTTCTGCAACGACCCGAGCTCTAACCTTTCTTGTCGGCCTGTCCTTCACTGTCTGAAGCAGTCTTCCTCTTCCCTTTAGTGGCCGTCTCTCCCCTTTTTAAACCCCACTTCCTTCCTTTCTCCGTTATACTTTGCTTTTGACCGACTTCCTCGAGGGACAGAAAAGAGCGAGCCGGAGGAGAGCTTTTTGCACGGGGAAGATTGCTTGTCACGGCCAATTATTTGCTGCTATATTGGCAGTGTGTGTCACTACGTGTGTGTCCCAATGTGTGTGTCCCTATGTGTGTGTGTGTGTGTGCTAACCTTTTTCTCCAGGTCAGGCTCTCTGAAGGTGAGCAGAAACTTCTTGACGTGTTCGGAGCGCAGGCGGTCGATGCTGCGTGCGTCGATGGCTCGGCCCAGGAACTCGTCCACCTCGTCCTCTGGGTTCAGGTTCTCCTGCGTGTTTCTGAAATTGAAATGCCTGCATGACACAAGATGAGACCAGGTGACATCCACATGTCAGGACGACTGGCTCTGCAGATGTCACTGCAGCAAAAAAAAACTGCAACCGGAGCAGCCAATTCCCTTAAATGATGTGTAATTGTCGTATGGTCACCCTGACAACCTGCCCCGAGGTGCAGTTACATTTAGCTAATCATACGCAAAGTGAAAAGGTGTAATTGACCTAAAAACACCGTCGCTCCCGTCGGTCTCAAAAGACTCTGACGAGCCGGTTCCTTTAGGACTAATCAAAGAATCTGCAAAACGGAAAATCACTTACAGTGATTGAGATTCTGCGGCCTCGTTGACGAGCGCTAATCAGCTGATGGAGATGTCACGCTCCTGTGATCACAGTGATTACGCTACTGTGTGTGTGTGTGTGTGTGTGTGTGTGTGTGTGTGTGTGTGTGTGTGTGTGTGAGGCATTTTACTGTCTGTTCCTCAAAAGAATGTTGTTGATGTGAAGCCCCAGTGAGAGCAGGGTGAATGAATGAATGCGACAGCACTTAGAGAACATGCATGTGGTGTAATGAGATCTTGATCTGTCAATTGTCACTTCACTTGGATGTTTGACCATCACTGTGCAGTGTCAGTCCAATATTCTCTGTCTTTTAGCTCCGTTTTTGGTCTCCACCATCTCCTGAGGGAAATATCTGTCTCTTTCCTACCAGCTGCCATCTCCCCGTACAACCAGTCCTGTCCAGTTAGGACACGGTGGTCTGAAGCCTCACAGTTTCTCCCTAACAGATTAAAGACTAATACAAACATTCTCACCCTGGACACCTTTTCTCTCACATTTAAATGATCTGACCCAAAAGTACACTCGTTTTTAATTAATACTTTTTTGCACTACTTGCACTATGTCTACCTCATAGCATTACACATATACTGTCTATACAGTAAAAATATACTCAGATTTTATATTGCTAAATTTTGTTGTTTATTGCTATTTTTGTATATTGCTAAATTTTGTTTATTGTTAATTATTGTATATTGCTAAGTGTTGTATATTGTAAAATTTTGTTTATTGCAAAATGTTGTATATTGCTAAGTTTTGTATACATCTAAATTTTGTATATTGCTATGTTTTGCTTGTTAGTTTTGTCTATTGCTAAATTGTAATTACTGCTAAATTTTGTATATTGCTAATTTAAGTTTATTGCTAAGTTTTGCATATTGCTCAGATTTGTATGTTAAATTTTGTTTATTGCTAAATTGTGTATATTGCTATGTTTTGTATATTGATTAATCTTGTTTATTACTCATTTTGTATATTGCTAAGTTTTTCATACATCTACATTTTGTTTATTGCAATGTTTTGTATATTGCTAAATTGTGTATATTGCAAAATGTTGTATATTGCTCAGATTTGTATATTTTGTTTATTGCTAAATTGTGTATATTGCCAAGTTTTGTATACGTCTACATTTTATATATTGCAAAATTTTGTATATTGCTAAGTTTTGTATATTGCTAAATTTTGTATATTGCTAAGTTTTGTATATTGCTAAATTTTGTATATTGCTAAGTTTTGTGTATTGCTAAATTTTGTATATTGCCAAGTTTTGTATATTGCTAAATTCTGTGTATTGTTAAGTTTTGTATATTTTTAAGTTTTGTATATTGCAAAAGTTTGTACATTGTTAAGTTTTGTATATTGTTAAGTTTTGTATATTGTTAAGTTTGTATATTGCTAAATTTAGTTTTCAATAAACCAAAAACATTGCAGTTCTCACCTTAACCCCTAAACCATGGGGGGTGCCCCCAGATGAAAGACTCAAAATCTTAATCCTTGGCAAATAAAGCCATAATATCATGTTAAAGAAGGTTGTTTTGTATCAGTGAAAGAGTCTTTCTTCACTCCTGAATCATCTTCCTGGAGTCGTGGTTAACATTCAGGGTACGATACTGGTCAGAGAGGATTCTCGGAGTCTAATCCCTCATAAACTCCTCATAAATATGGACTCAATATGTGACTGCTGGCTGCACCAGACCACTCAGCTGTACAGACACATTTCCAGGCTAAGCTGTGATATTGTATCTGGCGATGCTTTCTAACAGAGCATGATAAAAAACGCAGCGTGTACTTCCTGTCAGTCTGTGTGCTGTAGCCCGGAGCGGAGGCTGTCAGCGTGGACGCTCCGGCTCAGCGTGATGTCAGAACAAACGCACAGATACAGAACAGATTGGGAGGAAGAGAGGAGGAGGAGGACAACTTCTTTAGAAATGACTGCAGTTCTTTGATCACTGACCGCCTTCGGGGGCTAAACTTCCCCTCCTCTGTCTTTATATTCTGGAGGAGACAGTCGCTGCACCACTTTATGAGCCGACAGTGGATGATATCATCTTTGAGTTTAGACAAAAAGAAACACTTTCCAAAGACGCTAAATCACTTTGTGCCCACGTATGTGGCTGCATTGCTTACAAAAGCTGCTAAATTATAATAATCTGTCAACACTAATAGTGTCAGAAATCATGGCAACAGATGGCAGACACAGAAACTGCATCAACAAAAGAGATCTCAAGCTCAAACTAGCAAACGAAAAAATGCTAAGTGAAGCTTAAAGGTACTATATGTATCTTTCAGAGAATCCCTGTTATTAATAACACCAACGGCTGTAAATATGTGAAAACTGAACTAAAAAACAGCTATGTGTAGAGGGGCTAAAAGCATGAAAAAACATTCAGAAATATGTGAAAGATATCGGAAAAAATTCTGAAAATTATTAGTAAAATATGTGAAAAATATCCAAAAATTATTAGTAAAATATGTGAAAAATATCCAAAAAGTATTAGTAAAATATGTGAAAAATATCCAAAAAGTATTAGTAAAATATGTGAAAAATATCCAAAAAGTATTAATAAAATATGTGAAAAATATCCAAAAATTATTAGTAAAATATGTGAAAAATATCCAAAAAGTATTAGTAAAATATGTGAAAAATATCCAAAAAGTATTAATAAAATATGTGAAAAATATCCAAAAATTAGCAAAATATCCAAAAATTATTAGTAAAATATGTGAAAAATATCCAAAAATTATTAGTAAAATATATGAAAAATATCCAAAAAGTATTAATAAAATATGTGAAAAATATCCAAAAATTAGCAAAATATCCAAAAATTATTAGTAAAATATGTGAAAAATATCCAAAAATTAGCAAAATATCCAAAAATTATTAGTAAAATATGTGAAAAATATCCAAAAATTAGCAAAATATCCAAAAATTATTAGTAAAATATGTGAAAAATATCCAAAAATCATTAGTAAAATATCTGAAAAATATCCAAAAATTACTAGTAAAATATGTGAAAAATATCTGAAAATTATAAGTAAAATATGTGAAGAAATATAAAAAAATATTGGAATAATGTCCGAAAAATGTGTAAAATATCTTTAACGCATTATGCAATTGTTCTTTCGGAGGTTGAAGCGGGCTCATCATATGAAACTATGTCTAACCTAACACCCGACTCCGTTACAGTCGTAGACGTCCTGCAACTCAAAGTAATTCATTCTGACTTTCCACTGTTCATTAACGGCGTCAATTACATTTCCTTTCAGGGCTCATGTTTGTTATTGATTTGGCTCATTGATTCTTTCTTTCTCAGTTCTTTTCAGGGACCAGATTCATTCAGACAGGACGAAAGGGAAGACACAATAATGTGGAGATGCAGTCACTACTCACTTGTCTTTGGGGTCCTCAAAGCCCTGAAAGACAGAAAAGAGAGACAGAAAAGTGAATTAGGATATGGAGATTAACCTCTTTTACCTGACAAACCTGGTACCCGGTAAGTGTACTGTCCAAACAATGTTTAAAGTCATAACTTTACGAGAAAAAAAAAGTTGTAATATTACAAGAAAAGTCATAACTTTACGAGAGAAAAAGAACATAACACGTAAAATTACTACTTAATAATATTATGACTTTATTATCAGAATACTACGACTTTTTTTTCTCGTAAACTTCTGACTTTATTCTTGTAATATTATGACTTTATTCTGGAAATCTCAGATTTATTTTTTTCCTCAATTTGGCCCTAATATTCCGTCGTACCGTCGTACCGTAGACCTACAACAATGATAAATAAAAAGCCACTGGAAAGGAGCTGAAGAGCTGCAGGTTGCTGACCTCTGACCTCTGACCTAGGAGAACCACATCTTCCAGCACCCTAGAAGATTAAAGCTTCTAGTGTTCAAACAGTCTGATAGCAAACTTTATTTTGACCTGTTTCAAACCAGGCTGGTCCCACTTTTTTTACTTTACCCCTAATAATCAATAACAAAACTGGCACAGGTTTATGAATCTCAAGTGACAGAATATGATGTTGTTGTTTTTAAATCGATTAAGTAAATTATGAAGCGATGATGCTAAACGATTACCGCTCCCAGCTTCTCAAATATGACAATTTGCTGCTTTTCTCTGTTTAATCTCTTTGTAAATTTAATTATTCTGACTGTTGTCTGGACTAAATAAGCGATTTGAAGCTCACTCTGAGCTCTGGAAAACTGTGATGAGCATTTCTAATTTTATAGACAATAAGGGATAATTAGTAAATGATGAACAATAGACAGAAGGAGTTCTATTAGTTCAGCTCAGCAGTGATGGCCACACAGTTTAAAGCTGAATTATACATCTACACTAAATGATTTAGACAACATTTAGTTTTGATGGTGCTATAACGTCTATTGAACCGCTGCAACAAATCACTTTAATCTCCTACATGTCTTTTTTTTTCTAAATTAAAAACTGAGTTAAAGAGCTTCAGCCCACCAATCATCCCTCAGACGACACATCAGCTGGTTCAATACAATAATAATAACTGTCAAATTCAATGCTGGCACCGTAATTTTAAAAGCTAACTGTTTCCTGGAAGTCTAATGACATAATAACTAGGCTGAGAAAATGAAATAAAACAGGAGGGATGGAGGGAAAGGTTCCCCGTGGCTGCAGGGAAAAAACAATCAAGCAGGTGTCTGATAGAAAAGGAGAGATATTTGCGTCAAACTGGGCTGAAGATCGGCAGCGCTCTATTCTCATCTCAGCCCGCCTCAGCTCTGCACAGCAGGAGACAAAGAACGTGGTCAACACGCAATTATAACGACAAGTACTGGAAGATAAAGGGAGATGAGAAATAGACAAATATGACGATTTCCACTTGTTAGTTTTGCTTTTTCTTTTCCCAAAATGCACTTGAGTAAGAGTGGAAAGCATCGAGGTTCATAAGTGAACATGAAGAGGAACGGACAAAAGTCCACGGAAATGCTCCCGAAGCCGAAGCCGAAGCCGAAGCCGAAGCCGAAGCCGAAGCCGAAGCCGCTCCCACGTTTGCCACGACACTCCCAAGATCCCCCCCCGACAAACCCAAAGGGGAACGCCGCTTCAGCTTACCAGGAAAACTCTGCACCATCACACTAAACACGCACACGAGAACCCGCACATGTCACCCGGTCCACCTGCTACCAGCAGAACCAAAACCCGGCACCAGGAACTAAATCTCTCCCTACCAACTACAAGGTAAGAACCAAAGCTACAAAACGTATATTCTAAACCACATACAAAACTCCACAAATCAACTTACCCTGCTAAACCTGCCATATTATTTGTCATAGCCCGGCCCGTGGGAGATGACAAAAACAGGAACGGACACAAAATGCCAAATAATATAAAGTATTTATTATAACAAATAATATAAAATGAGAATCAAATTTAGTTTTGGAGTGTGTTAGTCAGTGAAATCAGTAGTGTCAATGTGGGCGTGCTTCAATAAGGTAGTTTGAGGTGTTGTGAAGTAAAAAGTCCAACAGAAGCTAAGCAAAGTAAAAGTGCCGCAGGCAGCCGGCAAGGAGAGAGAGAGAGAGAGAGAGCGACGCACGGGAAGCCGGGCTTTTAGATCCGGTAGAGCACCGAGCACCGGGCCCAGGTGCTCCACATCTGCCAGGGATTTAAATCAGCTCCTTAAACACAGCACATCACTAATACATCACACCTCTGCAGACAAGCAGGGGCCGTCACAAAAGTCAGCTGAGTTTTCCTGCTGAAACGTGCTGAAGTCGATTATTCTCTAAGTTTGTTACGTTGTACGTCTGTTTTATTATTATGTGGTGCAATGATTTAAATTCAATAATTGTCAATTGCTTTCAGTCTTATAATAAGTAATAATAATAACCTTACAGTAACAAACATCTTTACATAATCACACATGTCCTTGGACAATATTTTGTACATTCCTGTGCAAAACTCTTCATTTTTTAAACACATTTTTTTATTGTAAATGTTTTTTATTTTACTTATGTTTCTTTGCTGTGTGCAGTATTTGCTTTAGTCTTTTATTTCCTCTTAATATGTTTATTGTTATGCACCAAACACCAAGACAAATTCCTTGTATTTGAAAACCTACTTGGCAATAAACCTGATGCTGATTCTGTAATACAATGAAGTGAGCTACTGCGTCTCTCTAACTCCCTCTTCTGGACAAACACACCAATGTCAACGCTGGAGAAGCACAGCTGGATTCTACATGCAAAGACTGCAACTAACAATTACTTTCATTATCCATCAATGACTTGTGAATCTATAACCTTGTCAGAAAACATTGATAAACATTGTTATGTCTCCTATTCTAAAATAGTGTGTTTGAATATTTCTGCATACTGGGGGACCTAAACAGTCTTAAATTACATAAATTGGGTCTCACTGTAAAGCTGAGACTCTGGTGGATCCAATGAGCCCAACTGTATTCATGTGTGATGATGTTAGTCCCCATAGGAGACTTGACCTCACTGTATGAAATGACCTGTGGTGACCTCTAGGATAATCACAGCCTCATGAAACTTTACAGCCACAAACTAGAGACCTAGAGCATTCAGAGGATGGATGGATCAGACTAGAGACCTAGAGCATTCAGAGGATGGATGGATCAAACTAGAGACCTAGAGCATTCAGAGGATGGATGGATCAAACTAGAGACCTAGAGCATTCAGAGGATGGATGGATCAGACTAGAGACCTAGAGCATTCAGAGGATGGATGGATCAGACTAGAGACCTAGAGCATTCAGAGGATGACTGGATCAGACTAGAGACCTAGAGCATTCAGAGGATGGATGGCTTTCCTAGCTAGATTGACAATAAGGGGGTTTCTGAGCAGTTCACTCTGTCCTCTCATCTTCTCAACATATGAGAGCAGTAAACAGCAGTAAAGGAAAGTACACGTGTAAACTGGTACTCATAAGTCATTCACAGTCCACCGCTCGGCTCCATCTGTATCTGGATGGAGGGAACGATGGAGAGTATCCATCATGAAACCGCTACCTGCCTCCCGTTTGGATAAAGAGTCTTTCTCACGCCCTCTGTGCGTCTTTGACTCCTCTCTCGCTACGACGAGCTTTATCTCCGGAGCTCGCCGGGTGATTAATGAGCAGTACGGAGAGAGAGAGAGGGAGAGAGGGAGTGATGGGCAGGAGGAGAATAGAGGCTGGAGGATGGAGGAAAGGCTGAACGGTGGCAAATAAAGTTGACGTCAGAAACGTTAATGTTTCTGCAAACTTGTGAAGGGGGTCCGCGAGTCAGAGCGTGCACACACAGACACTTTGGTGACACACTTGTCTGATATAAGACAAACAAAGAGAAACCACCAGAGCCGCTGACATGTTGTCAGGACCAGTAATTGAATGTACTCATCCAGGATGACAGCAGATAAGCCTGTAGTTTTTCTTTAGCAGTCTCAGCTGTAGTGGTTCAGCTTCCACTGTCAGAAAGGTCAAATCAGTTTCTTTGGTTCTGTGTTACTGTGGTCGGAGTTTCAGTAGGTGGCAATCTTTCCTTCCTTTGTTCAGGCTGTTTAACAGAACAGTGGGGCTGCTACAGAGCCCCCTGGGGGTCACGTCAAAATATACAAACTAATTATCATATCAAAATGTGGAAATAATATAAATCACATCATATAAAAATAACATAAAAAGTCGTAGTATAGTATGTCATAAAACAATTATGAAAAATGTCATAGTATAATATGCCATTAAGAATTCATTGTATATTATGTCATACAAATTCTATCTAAAAAGTCGTGATATATATAAAACAATAATATAAAAAATATAAAAAAAAGTCATGGTATGTCATAAAAAAATACTGAAAAGAAAAGTAAAAATGTAAAAAACAAAAGTCATAGTATAGTATGTCATAAAAAGCCATAAAAAAGTAATATTATTGTATGTCATAAAATATTTAAATAGTCATTGTATAATTTAACATAAAAAGTCAAAAAGTCATAAAAAGTCATTAAAAATCCATATTATATTAAGTCATAAAAAAGTAATACAAAATATTTATAAAGTCAAAATATAGTATGTCATAAAAAATTATAAAAAATGTCATAGTATAATGTGCCATTACAAATTCATAGTATATTATGTCATACAAATTCTATCTAAAAAGTCGTGATATATATAAAACAATAATATAAAAAATATCAAACAAGTCATGGTATGTCATAAAAAAATACTGAAAAGAAAAGTATAGTATGTCAAAAAAATATTTAAAAAGTCAGAGTATAATATGTCATAATAAAAAAAAGGTCATATTATTGTATATCAATATGTAAAAAAATGACATATAAAACGGCATAAAAAATCCATATTACATTATGTCATAAAAAAGTAATACAAAATATTTATAAAGTCTTAGTATAGTATGTCATAAAAAAAAGTCATAAAAAATTCATAGTAATATAGTAAGTCATACAAAATGTATAAAACAGTCATATTATAGTATATCTTTTGATAAACAGCAATGTAAAAGTAAAACTTGTACAGCACTGTGCACGTGGCCTGGACTTCCTCACATTCTTCCCCATAATAGATTCACTGAGAGATGGTGGGTGGACTGGGAATAAACAAGAAACCACGTGTGTGTGCGTGTGTGTGCGTGTGTGTGTGTGTGTGTGTGTGTGAGTCACTGTTTGCAGCGTTGCCTCAGCAGAGAGAGCTACAGCACGTAAATATAAATGAATCTCAGTATGGTCCCATCACTCTGCTGCTGCTGCTGCTGCTGCTGCTGCTGCATGTCAGGCTCTTCCTCCCAGGAGAGGTTCAAGTTCAGTTTAGGACCAACACTTTGTCGTGGTACTCGCTTCATGGCGGCCGCCTACATGCATCGCTGTTGTCTCCCTGAGAGCTCCTGAGAGCCTCTCAGGGCCGAGGTGAGGTGTGAGAGGCGGAGTGTGCCATGAAGGGCCATCGGCGCCGCTGCTTATCAGGACCGCAGATCAAAGGATTATGGGTATTAACAATGTGTCGGCTTCATCACCAAATGAGGGCTGAGATATAAGATACTGTTACCTGGCTGTGGCTCTCTAATAATACAGATAACAGAGGGGTCAGGACACCGTTTAACTGTTGAACTCACCATCCTCTTCATCTCCTTGGAGACCTGGTTGCCTCCCAGGTGGTTGTAGAAGGGCCGGTCGGTCCAGTGGCCGCTGTTGTGGGTGACGGAGTTGGTCCTCTGTCGGTTCATCTTGGCGATCATCGCCTTTTCCTCTTTCTGTAAGAAATAAAGATGCAGAAACGGGCCTCATACTGTGAGAAGTATTAATACATATGCTCAGGGACAGTTCTGCTTCTGGTGTTAAAAGATGGTTTCTGATGATGCTATCTGTAACTCTCTGATATCAGAACCACACACTGGCTCTAGGATGTATTTTAGAAATAAAAAAAGGAACCAGAATAATTAGACGACACAATCTTCCTTCTGTGTGAGAGCGTGAGGAAGATATCACTTCACATGACATGCTATCTATAGTCGCAGCTTGTGACGCCGCTGCAGGACAAAAGACGGCTGATAAAGGCAGTCCAGTCATAAACAAACCGGAGCTCATGAAGCGAAGCGGAGATGAACCCGCTCCTCTCTCAGAGAAACACAGTTCACATGGGACAGAACGGCCCGTTGTAAACAACCATATATACAGTATGTGTTTCAAACAGATAGCTCCATCAGGAGCAGCACTTTAGTTTTGGTTATGATGATGATGATGCATCAAAATGTTCTTCGCTTCAGAATAATTCGACGCCCACACAGAGACGGTCTCAGAGGATTACAGTGGATTTACATTGGGTTATTTCAGGCCTTAATAAACATCTACCATCAGCCTTCAGCTTCAGAGTTAAAGATGCCATACACATGTCTGAACATGGTTAAGGCTCATTGTTTTTCACTTTTTTGTTATTTTAACCAATAAATACACTGATTTTACACATATTCTATGTTGTTTAGGTTGTGTTGCCGGCTGCTAGTGGGCGCCTATCAGCACATTTTATAATAAACTGGGTCAAGCAGTGAAAGAAAAGAAGAGTTTAGTAGAAACAGCTTCTGTTTATGATGTGAATCTGATCCTGAAAGTTATTAAAAACTAATAAATGGTGAAACTCCAGAAGGCTTCAGTGTCACTGGTATTTAAAGAATGATATTTTTAGTTTCATTGTATTCACGCTAGGGCTGTCAAAGTTAACGTGATAATAACACCTTAACGCGGATCCATTTTAACGTATTAACAAAACTTGAGATTTTTAGGTTGTAGCGGCTCAGTTTTAAAGCTAGAGTGAAGATACTGATATCATATGAGACTAGAAAACCTGATGAATCCATCGGTACCAACCAAGTCATATTAGCAAAGGGGTCCCTTGACCTCTGACCTCCAGATCAGTGAATGTAAATGGGTTCTATGGGTACCCACGAGTCTCCTCTTTACAGACATGCCCACTTTATGATAATCACATGCAGTTTGGGGCAAGTCATAGTCAAGTCAGCACACTGACACACTGACAGCTGTTGTTCTCTGTTGGGCTGCAGTTTGCCATGTTATGATTGGAGCATATTGTTTTATGCTAAATGCAGTACCTGTGAGGGTTTCTGGATCAATATCTGTCATTGTTTTGTGTTGTTAATTGATTTACAATAATAATTAAAGCTGCAAGCAGCTAAAAACGGCCCCTCGCACCTTCCCGCGCGTCGGGGTTACTGGTTACAAGCCGCTGGTGGACGTGGCCAGGCACAGTGAAACCAGAACTTTGTTGAGTCCAATAATGCCTCCCACAAGACTCTACGACAAACGGTTCAAGAGATATGAAAGAGGGCGTGGCTGAATGTTAGGGACGGGGATACACTTAACCAATGAAACAGGAACTATCTGGTGAGTACAATAATACCTTCCAGAAGACTCTACGACAAACGCTTCATGAGTAATGAAGGGGGCGTTGCTAACGTGTAGGAAGCGGGGCTATGAGTCTATATTGGCATGAAAATGACCTCAGGACTTATATTCATCAGGTGGACAGAATCATGACTCTCATGGGATAAACATGTTGAACTGTATAATGTCTGCTAACATAGCAGCCACAACTTCATGAGGTGATAATATGTCCGTGCTGTGTGTCTGTCAGCTTGTTGTGGACTTCTTCTGCCCCCTAGTGGCTAAAAACCAATGAATGCAGCTTTAAATAAAGCAAAGATAAGAAGACCTGGTGTATCTTGTCATGTGTGCACTCTGGCCCTGGAGCGTACCCGTTTCTGACTGCAGCCCACAATGAGGTAGGTTTCTATGTTGTGCTTCTTCAGGTAGCCGTTTCTTTCTCCTCCTGCTCCATCCTCCACGTCGTAGTCCCCGTTCAGATAATTCAGAGTGGCCTTGGTGATATGGATACGCCTGAAAGACACCCAAATAGATCTTCATTATTCAGATTCATCTAAACAGACTGGTTAGTAGTTGACTATAACTGCAGACACGTACCCGGCTTGGCCGCCAGCCTCCATCTGATTGGCCAGTGTGACGTCATTGGACCAGACGTCAAACTGCCACTTCCTGAGTCCCAGCACGCCACAGTGCACCCTGCCGCTGTGGATACCCACTCGCATGTTCACGTTCACCCCCGTCACCTCACGGACCAGCCTGCACAAATATTAAACATTAGAAATGATGGTGAAGTGACAAAGTTACTAATCTGTAAAGGTATTGTTTCTAACATCTTTGGTGATGCATGCTGACTGCTGTGGTAGAGATCACTGGTGAATCAGAGTTTTTATGATGTTACTTAACAAGATTTATTGTTGATTACGTTTCTATGGGTGGCATCAGTAAATAAATGATCATCTTATGTTCATGAAGTGATGTGTTTTCCTGAAGTAGAAGACGTGTATGTAAGTCTGGATCAGTAATATCCTCCACTGTGTTGGACGACTGAAGGGACATGGCGGCGATCAACCTTCATTTATTAAGGAATCGCCAACGCTCAGGTTCAGGTAAGATCACTAAATAATTATTAGACATGTGTATAAAACAAACGTTTGTTTAACAAGAGATGAATGCAGACGAACTCGTCAAAATCACAATCCAAACATACGTCAGATTGTGTTGAAGTCTACGAGATCTTCTGTTTTCTGTCCGTACCCGTACGGGCCGGTCTGATGTATACAGACTAGATTACTATTCTGAGCAGCATAAGCAGGTACAGATAACAGACAGATAGATGGATGGATTCATAGAGAAGCAGATCAGCTGCAACGGCTTAGAAATTTGGAGCACTGTTGGAAAATATAAGAGACATGGCAGACCCTTTGGGGACGACAATCACTGCATCAGCCTCCAGTCTTGAACTGTAACCTCAACTTATTGTGAAGAAGAGTGGAAGCACCAGAAGTATTTGGATGTACAACAGAAAAGTATTCCTATAAATACTGATGTTATCTAATACTATTCCCACGGCTAATAATAATAATAATAATAATAATAATAATAATAGTTATAATCAAAACTGCATCTGGAAATCACCCATTGAACAGTTTTCCCACCGACTGACCCGCTACTGAAGCAGACTGGAGACGAGAGCTTCTATTACTGTTTTAAAACAAAACACAACAATGTTTTTCATATTCTCTTAGGTCTCCTACATATGAAATAGATTCTTAAATAAAAACATTTTATAGTAAAAGTGGTTAAATTGACAGATATTGTGACCCCATAAATAAAATAAATGCAAAATAAAGCCAGGCTGAATGGGAGGTCATGCACCTAAACTCATGTAATGTCATAAAGTAAGCTCTGATTGAGACCAAATTTGGTGTGATGGTGACCAGGGGGTTCCTCTACATGTGTGAGGAAACAGAATGTGAATATGGGCTCAATCAGAGCTTACTTTATGAAATGACATGAGTTTAGGTGCATGATCTCCCATTCGGCCTGGCTTTATTTTGCATTTCTTTTTGTGGTCTTCCTCGAGCCTGATATGTGTGAACATGAGCTACTCTCTCTCTCAAAGCCAGAAACCAGAGAAGGAAGTCCCCCCCCCCGCCTCCTTTAACCATCGATGCCCTGTTAAACCGTGCGGTGGACTTACGAGATGGCCTCTATCATGTCCATCCCCATCTCCACGCAGCAGTGGGCGTGGTCGGCCCTGGCCTCCGGCAGCCCAGACACGCAGTAGTAGCAGTCTCCCAGGATCTTGATCCGCAGACAGTGGTTCTCCTGTCAGGAAACAACAACTCACTGGATAAGTAACCAACTCATAAACTAAAAGCAGAGTTTACATTTACTTTAACATGACTTCCCTTGGATACAGTAAACTGTACAGCTTGTTCTATTCACACGCCACAGGTTCATTCATGCTTCTATATCACAGGCTGTCGGTGGTAGGTGGGGGGGTGGTAGGACCCCTGGGACCTGGAGTTTATAGCGTGTGTGTGCTTGTGTATTTGTGTTTTATAGGACTATTGTATGTACTGAAATAAAGATGCCTTCTACCAACCAAAACCACACAACAGCAACGTCGTCACTGTCAATGTGTAAAACAAAGCGAAGCGCAAGTAGCCTCAACTCCCAAAATCAGAGTGCAGAGCGGTGTTCAGAAAGTGAAGGATTCAGGTTGTAAGAACAGAAGTTAAACCACTGAAACAGCAGAATGGCCACATGTTATTGATTTACTTCCCTTTTGCATTTTAGCCTTTTCACGTTTCATCTGTACGCCACGCAAACGTCCGCAGTTATGGTTCGTGTCAACCGGGGCGTATTTTTATCGTGAGCGATCGCCTCTCTTCCCAACATTGGACGCTTCATGAGCCGCCACTAGACACAACACACTCGGCACCTGATTGGACGAACGCTTTCCCTCCGTGGGGCTGCTGCTTCCAGCTTTCAAACTGGAAACAATATCGTGGCTCGTTTTGGAAACTTTCTTCTCTTATAATCCCAAAAATAGTTCACCGAAATGTGTTTCTGGAATCATTTGAGGCAAGAAATAAGCCATGCAGTTGATGAATCTGTCTTTATTTTGGATCGACAACGTTTAGTTTAAGAGATTCTAAGGAGTTTCCAGAGGCGGCGGGTTGAGTCGGACGCCCGTGATTTGCATAAAGTAGACTAGACCTCAACTTCATGCAAATGAGGAGCTGGCGTCGTGACGCCTAGTCTCTCGAATCGCGACGCCACGCTACCAGAATGCATTGCACGGCTGCTTACATACATGTAGACAATGAATGGGAAGCGTGGAAAGGACGGATCCTGTGGACACGTACCATTAGGTTTATGCAAGAAAACCCACTTAGTTCTGGTAAAACGTCGTGGCAGGGCTTCAAATAAGCAAGTAAACTAACTGCTGAGAAGAGAGGACTGTGTATTCGCAGCGATGAAACGCTGTTACATGGACAGGGAAAGCAGGATTTCTACAATCTCAGCATTGATTTCACACATTACGCCGGAGAACTCAAAGACCTCTCGGCGAGCATGAGGGGCGACCGTACTGTGATATAGTTTGTGTGGATCTGCAGGGCTTCGGAGAACACGGCGTCTCATGATAGCCACCTGAGTGTCTCTCCGGCAGCACATGGCTCTGGGGAAATACAAAAAGACCAACTGTATGAAGAGCACAGGCAGTGTGTGTGTGTGTGTGTGTGTGTGTGTGTGTGTGTACAGATACAAGCACATCTGGCACGGACATAAAAGTGTCAGTAGCAACGTTTGTGCTTTCTAATGCCATTACGCCGGCTTCACTCATAAACACACGGAGCATTAGCTGGACAAACAATGACAAAGAAAACATCAATATTCATGAATGTGCTGTTTATGAAGCTGTGGTTCAGATTATTGGACATGTGCTATAAACACGTGTGGCTGCTGGATATCGATGGCAGATAGGAAGCACATATTCAGGAGCTCTGTGTGCAAATGTCTGGATTTATGCTGGCATTCACATTATAACTGTATTTCCGCTGTCTTTAAGATGCTAAGAGTGACGATATCTGTTTTTAAATTTAGAAATTATTGAAATAAGGACCTAATAAAGCAAAGGCGTGTGTTTAAAGGAACAGTGTGTAACATTTAGGGGGATTTATTGGCAGTTTTCATTTGTGTATTATCACCTGATAATAAGAATTGTTGTGTTTTCGTTAGCTTAAGTGGTGGACACACTGCCCGCGTGAGACGTGCGTCTATTTTATAGAATAGAAGGCTCGCCTATTTTACATGCGAGCCGCTCGCGTCTCGGCTGCGTGTCTCAGCAGCAACAGACAGTGAAGGTGATCTATTGACAGTATATGAACATCATATCAGCTACATAATACAGTTTACATATCTGGACATCTGTAGAATATGTCACAGACAGTGAAGGTGATCTAGTGACTGTATATTAACTTTATACCAGCAAGACTTTACTACAGTTTCCAGGTCTATCTGTAGAATATGTTACGGAGATGAAAAAAAGTAAAGACTTATTTTTAAATCAACACTTCCTGCTTTCATTTCAAAATAAAAGCCCTCAGGCGTTTTTTCTATAGACAGAATCCCTTCATTTTTTAACACAAGGCCTTTATTCTGAAATATGTGCGGGACAGTGATGTGGAACAAGCAGTGACTTGGAAAGCATCATAAATGAATACAGTACAGAGTTTTAATTGTGGATTATTACTATTATTTACTAATTACCACACGTTTCTGAACCTTTCTCTGTCTAAAATAAATATAAATTATATTTATCATGAAGATAAATGGCCATTAAAAGGCAAGCTCTATGCAGAAAGAAAGGGCTGACAGCAGCAGCAGATACACAGCTGACAGGTAGCAGACACGCAGCCGACAAGCGTCTAGTGTGAACACCAGACTCCTGTATCACGCAGCCACCACGCGACGCAGACGCCACGTGCTCCTGATGCGGGTAGTGTGCCCACGGCTTTAGAATGAGCCGTTTATATCGACATATGGAGCGGGTCCTCTTCACGGTGTCCAACTTAGAGAACACCTGACTTGTATATAGTCAATTTATTTCTTATTTTATTGTTGGTCATCGGTGCATTTTACTGTATATATATTTATATATCATTATATATAATAATATATCTGTATTTATATATCACATTCCTGTCTTTTCTTTACCTTTATTTATCCAGCTGTGTTGTCCTTGCTCCCCTAGCTGTTATTTATATTTCTGTGTAAGTACATTGTACTGTACGTGTACGTGCACACGTACTTGGCCAATAATGATTGTGACCCCTCTGATTTTTTGGTCGCGTTTCAACAAATGAATGCTGAGAAACAGAAGGTGTTTTGTAAGCAGTGAAGTCTTAATGTCTGATTACACTCCTGAAGGATAAGAACTAGTTTATGGATTATTAAGCATTATATTATCAGTGTTTCAATACCAGATATTCAGACAGTTGAGGTGCTATAAATACCACAAACACCTCAAGGTCTTCTTTGACATGCAGTTACTGTACTGCTCAGCTTTTCCTCCTCTAGTTAAGCACAGGAACTTGAAAAAGAGCCGTGCTCCTCTAGCCCTCCTCTAATCCTCCTCTAGTGCTCCTCTAGTCCTCGCCTAATCCTCCTCTAGTCCTCCTCTAGCCCTCCTCTAGTCCTCCTCTAATCCTCGCCTAGTCCTCCTCTAGTGCTCCTCTAGTCCTCGTCTAGTCCTCCTCTAGCTCTCCTCCTGTCCTCCTCTAGTCCTCCTAAACGCCTGTACGTAGAGGATACATGTGAGTGATTGCGTTCTTACCGCTGCCAGCTTGTCGAAGCGGGCGAAGAGTTCGTTAAGAGTCATCACCAGCTCCTGCGCCGTGCACTGAGACGCCAGGCTGGTGAAACCCTTGATGTCTGCGAATAAGATGCTGCAGAAACACAAAGACAAGACAAACACAGTTCAACGTTATTCATGCTCTCAGTTCAGTAATAACTAGTTAATAACCCTCTACACTGCAGTCTTCATCTCTGATACCTGTACGGTTCACCTGGTGAGGCTGCAGACGGACAGGTGAGCACACACTTCCTGTCACCTGCCACCAGTGAGCTCTAACAGGAAGGTGGAACTCAACTTAAGATGGAATTATGCTTCTCCTTTTTTAAACTTTTTTACATTTTTTAAATTCTTTATATTATCTACAAAGCAATTTTTTTCAGACAAACCTTTCTTCTGCCTTTTTTGGAAATTTTTCGGACATTTAATCGTCCATATGTCGGACTTTTCTTCTGACTTTTCTTCTGACTTTTCTTCTGACTTTTCTTCTGACTTTTCTTCGGCCTTTCTTCGGCCTTTCCTCTGTTCTTTTTCTGCCATTTTTTCAGATTTTTTTCGGACATATGTCGGACTTTTCTTCTGACTTTTTTGGGATATTTTTTTAAATTCCCTCCAGGTGTTCCTGAGATATTGCGTTCATAAGAATAGTCCGGAGGGATGGATAATCCAAAAACATAAGGCCTTCGGTCCTGGATGACGCCAGCAAGGAGGCATAAAAAAAACTAATGTCACAACTCTTAAAAGAGAAAGCGTTCTGTCCTTTCAGCAGAATTTAAAAACAGGAAGTTGTTCGGGACGGCTGATTCAATGACTCTGGTCAAGATGTACCAGTGAAGCCACTGATGGAGAGGAAAGGTGTGACATTACAGTCATGTCTGAATGGAATACAATGCCTGTAATCTGGTGTTAAAAACGACTCGATGTAGCGTCTGTTCTAATGAGGTCTTGTCTTGGCTAAATGGCGTGGAGAGAAAAAGACACCTAATACATTACGAGTAGCTTTGCAGTTGTAAAGAATGAGCTGCTCTTCCCTGAGAACACGGTAAACTGATACGAGGAAGGTCTTTTTGTGACTGAGGCATTTTCATTACTCTCCTGCTAACACTGGCAACAACAGCAGGACAGATGATGTCACCGGGCTGAATCATTTCTCTCAGAGAGAAGCGAGGACAAAGAGGCCAGGTAGCTGGCAGGTAGAGAACACATTCAGTCAGGTCGGCCTCACGGATAAAAAAAAACCCATAAGCGTGTCCTGAATGTCTCAAGTTGTTCTGTGAAGCATCATAACCCTTCACCTCTCACACTCTGCACTTCTGCCTTCAATAAGCAGTTTTATTCTCTGGACACCGATTTGCTCCTGAGGGTGAAACGTGATGAGCTTCACACAGTCAGAAGGAAGCACCAAGCAGGGCTGGGACGATTCACCGATCTTCTGATTCGGTAATATCACGATACCTGGTTGACGGTTCGAGGACGGAATTATGCTTCTCCTTTTCTCAACTTTTTTATTGTTTTTTAATTTTTTTTTTGCTCATTTTTTTAGTTATTTATATTATCTACAAAGTACATTTACAGACGTTTTTCTGAGATTTGTCAGACTTTTCTTCTGCCTTTTTTTTTTTTTTTTCTTTTTTTACATTTTTCTGACATGTTTTCAGACATGTGTCGGACTTTTCTTCCGGCTTTCTTCGGCCTATCATTTGCGTTTTTTTGGAAATTTTTCGGACATATGTCGGACTTTTCTTCTGCCTTTTGGGGATATTTTTTACGGACATTTTTTTAACTTTTTTCGGATATATTCTTCTTGGCTGCCAAAACGTAGAAGCTTCTTGTCATGTTTTGTTTTTAGCTTAGTTAGAAACCTGTCATGTAGCACGTTTAGGCTTCTCTGAAGATGCCCGTAAATGTAAACGTAATGAAATTCCCTCCAGGTGTTCCTGCGAGAAATGATATGTATAGCGATTTTTGAGTATTGCGATTCTACAAGTATTGCAATTTATTGTGATTTTTGTTAACTTTTTTAACACTAGACTAGACTGAAAAAGTTGAATCATACACTTTTAGGGACTTTTACTTTGGAAAACAAACAGAGAATCATAGATTTATCTCCAAGGAATTCATATTTTCACATAATTTATTATGAGGTTATCATTGTAAACCCTTTCATGTCTGTGTTATCAGTTGGCCTTCAATCCCTGAGGCTTCAAAGAAGAACATCAAATACCTTGAAAACCCTTAAACATTACATTTCAGCTTTATTTATTTAATCCAAATCAAATGTCCCCCATGTTTCCCCTGTGAGACTCAGTCCAGGATTTCCTCTGCACTCTCCGTCTCTTACCAAAGAGCCCAGGATTTAATGTTGCGTACTAACGAGTGACTCATCACCGAGGAAGCGATTAAATGGGCCTTAAAGACCCCAGGTCTGTTTCTCATAGCCTCTCTCTCAGCTCGCCACCCACCGCCGCCTCGCTGGGAAGAGGCCTCGCTCTCTGCTCCACCGTGAGGACGGATTGATAATCATTATGTATTTGACTTCAGCATAAAGCAGGGAGCACGATCCACTGCAAAAATATACATTCTAAATAATTGAATGCGTTATTGAACATTGAATCTAATGAGAAGGTTTCTGGTGTGTGTTTTTCTGGGATTCTTCTTGAATCCTGCATCTTTCTTAATGAAATGTTCTGCCCTCAGTTTTTAAGAGAGCTTATATAACTGTTGAGTAAATAAATAGCACAATCTTTCCCCTATAAATTGAATTTAATATCCATAAAATGAACCCATCCAGTGCTCTCCGGGGTTTTACCTCTTCAGTCTCAGGACCGGCGGCTAATATTAGTTAATCTTTGCTAGATGTGTAGCTGATGTTACTGACTGAGTTCTCTGTCTTTAGGATTATTTTTTTCTTGTGCTACTGTTACATTTCAGTTTGTCACAGACGAACACATTCCCTCACTAGAGTACTTCTTTTATAACCATCTGAGACCCACAATAGACCCGTTTTAGTCTTCTTTCAGTGATTGGATGGAGAGCACTTCTGTTGTGTAAACTGCTCAGAAACCCCCTTATTGATCAATCTAGCTAGGAAAGCCATCCCTCCTCTGAATGCTCTAGGTCTCTAGTTTGATCCATCCATCCTCTGAATGCTCTAGGTCTCTAGTCTGATCCATCCATCCTCTGAATGCTCTAGGTCTCTAGTTTGATCCATCCATCCTCTGAATGCTCTAGGTCTCTAGTCTGATCCATCCATCCTCTGAATGCTCTAGGTCTCTAGTTTGATCCATCCATCCTCTGAATGCTCTAGGTCTCTAGTCTGATCCATCCATCCTCTGAATGCTCTAGGTCTCTAGTTTGATCCATCCATCCTCTGAATGCTCTAGGTCTCTAGTTTGATCCATCCATCCTCTGAATGCTCTAGGTCTCTAGTCTGATCCATCCATCCTCTGAATGCTCTAGGTCTCTAGTTTGATCCATCCATCCTCTGAATGCTCTAGGTCTCTAGTCTGATCCATCCATCCTCTGAATGCTCTAGGTCTCTAGTCTGATCCATCCATCCTCTGAATGCTCTAGGTCTCTAGTTTGATCCATCCATCCTCTGAATGCTCTAGGTCTCTAGTCTGATTCATCCATCCTCTGAATGCTCTAGGTCTCTAGTTTGATCCATCCATCCTCTGAATGCTCTAGGTCTCTAGTTTGATCCATCCATCCTCTGAATGCTCTAGGTCTCTAGTTTGTGGCTGTAAAGTTTCATGAGGCTGTGATTATCCTAGAGGTCACCACAGGTCATTTTATACAGTGAGGTCAATGAAATGTCTCCTATGAGGACTAACATCATCACACATGAATACAGTTGGGCTCATTGGATCCACAACTCTTTGGAGCAACAGGTTTGGAGCGTTATTTAACCTCCTTCGCGACAAGTTAGTATGACATGGTTGGTACCGATGGATTCATCAGGTTTTATAGTTTACCATGATGCCAGTATCTTCACTCTAACATTAAAACTCAGTTAAAGCACTCACTACTGCGTCCAAACTTCCCTTCAGTCTCTCTAGAGCATCTCATCCTTCCTCCTCTTCCTCTTCCACCATCTCTGCTTCCTCCGAGCTCAGACACATCGGTCAGTGTCTGGTTTCACCCGACCTCTCATGCAACAGTTCACAGAAAACAATCAATTATTCTCAGAAATGTGTACCCCAGAGTGGGGACTCTTAATCCTTTTCAGCCTGAGGCACAAATTGAGGAAATGTATGCGTCTTGAAACACCAGGTTCATTAGAACATGTTGGTGCTGTTGACATGTGAGCAGCCAAGAGAACAAAAAACCTTAACCTAACACTCAGACAACGCACAATGCAAACTCACACTCACACTCTTTCCTACATGCATATATAAACTCACTGCCCACACATGGTGAACAAACACACCATGTTCTTGGCTGTGTAGCCGGCTCCTACCCTGTGAGATTCATGTGAGCTTGTTTGGTCTGAAACTTTAGTTTATTTATATCTCTCTCTCTCTCTTGTCTTTCCTGAGGCTCTGACTCAGAACGTCTTCTTCATATTCTGGAAACTGCTGCAATATGTGGCTTCACAACATCAAACAATGACAACGCCGCCTGGCCAAGTGTTATCACCACATCAGCTGGTTCTGTTGACCCGGGGTTTTATAATCCAGCTGTGAATAAAGGCTTGGAACATACACGGGAATCACTTTACTTTACCAGGAACCACAAGAAAATATGGTTGTTGCAGGAGCAACATGGAGGTAGAACGAAGTTACCGCTTTTATTGTTGTAGTCTGACGTCATATCCGTTCCGTATCCGTCAACCAAAACAAACCTCAGAGAGTCTAAAACGTTGGAGGGTCAGCGTGGATACGACCTGCACCCTCCCATGTTAAATCCAGCGTGGTTAACACTACACATCCAGTAAAGGATGGGAACACTTTGGGTTTCACACATTGACAGGAAAAGCAGAGCTAGACAGAGAGGCACCAAACGGCGGTATTTGGCGAGTTGAGAGTGAGAACGGGTTGGTTTAGACAACAAAACTACTTGGTTAGGTTTAGGAAAAGAACGTGGTTTGGGTTAAAGTCTAGTGATGTCACGATACCAGAAATCTAGTAGTCGATACCAATACCAGTGAATTTCCACAATTCTCGATACCCAATTCGATACGACGGTAAAAAGAAAAAAGGAAAATGATGAGACTTCCTCAGGTAGAGCTCAATGACTGTAAGAAAACAGCAGAGGCTGTACACGCACTCAAACTCTCTCTATATATATCCTCAGATTGCAAGCAGTAGTTTTTTTAAATTCATTGACATGGTGACAGACCATTAGACCATTCAATACCTATGCTAATGTTATATTTTGATGACAATACAAAAAAGCACCACTTCTCAGAGATTTAGCAATAAACAACAAAAGATAGAAATTCAGTTCAGTTCAGTTTTTTCCCCCACGAGTGAATCCTCTTCTCAAACAAACCAATGAAGGATCTCTGATCAGGTTTTCAGTTCAGCAATTTCCGCACGAGTAAATGGTAAATGGACTTGGACTTATATAGCGCTTTTCTAGTCTTCTGACCACTCAAAGCTCTTTACACTACATGTCAGTATTCACACATTCATACACTGATGTCAGAGGCTGCTAAGGTGCCAACTTTGCCCATCAGGAGCAATTTGGGGTTAAGTGTCTTGCTCAAGGACACATCGACATGTGACCCGGAGCAGCCGGGGATCGAACCACCAACCTACCGATTGGTGGACAACCTGCTCTACCCTCTGAGCCAGAGCCGCCCGCCACGAGTGAATCCTCTTCTCGAATAAATTAATAAAGGTTCATGATTAAGTGGATTACATACAAATTGATTTTTTGGGACATATACGAATTACAGTGCATCACTTTTCTACGAACGTTGTCTGAGAACAGCCTGAACTAGTTACTGAATGTTCCCTCAGCTATAAAATAACTGTACTCGTCATACAAGAGCTGAATGTTCCTCTTCAACCTCATGTTGGCATTTTGCTATTAATGGAGCCATTATTGGGATACTACCACAATAACGTATGTGATACAGTTAAAAGTGTGATGACAGGACAGACATAAAGGCAGCGCTGTCTGTGTCGGGATCTGGATGTGACTAATTTACTGTATGGCGGGTTTATGCTGGTTTTAGACGGAGAACATTCATGTGATCCAAACTGGTGATTTAACATCTTATCAAATCCTCTGACACTGATTTCTTCTGTTGATGCTGCTCATCTTACACTCACAAAGAGACCTTTATTTTCTAAAGGGGATTTCCTGTTCCACCCGCAGGACGCTAGCATTATGTAGAGCTCACACAACAAGTTATATAAAATAACTTATATAAACGTGTAATATATGTATTGATAGATGAGACTTTTGGGTCATCGTGGTCATTTCCTAATACAAGATAAATAATAATAATAAAACAGAAATAATGCATGGGAGAGTAAACTACCTTCCTTCAAAGCAGTCTGCTAAACCAACATTTTGAATCTTTTAAACCTAAGCTGATATTTTGTGGTGTTATTAAATGTTGAATGTAGAAGTGCATTATTATTACTATGGTTATTTAATTTGTTCAATTTTTAATTTTCTATTATTCTAATTTATTCTAATTCATCAATTTATTTAATTTTATTTAACTTTATTTTATTTAATTTCCTTTTATTTTTTTTGTGACCCCGTGACCCCCCCTTACGGCTGCTTAACCCCACTGCTCTGCCGGTGCCTTGCTAACCTCAGCCAGGAAGGAAATCCCACACAGTCCTTTATATCGATGTCTGGCTCTCTCTCTCTTATTCGGCTTCTTTTTCATCGCCATCATTCCATTCAGTCCTATCTACGACTGTCCATCGCCGTGTTCATTTCCTGTTCTGTCTGTCTTTTAGACTCTTGGCCGACCTTGTTGCATCCACTGTCTTTTGCAGGATCTTGCAGAACAGAATAACACAGTAGTATTGTGTTGTTAAATGTTAAATCATGTTAAATCCAGTGTGGTAAACACTACACATCCAGTAAAGGATGGAAACACTTTGGGTTTCACACATTGACAGGAAAAGCAGAGCTAGACAGAGCAGAGCTAAAGCTGCATGCTAACATAACACCTGTAGTGTTTACCACGCTGGATTTAACATGTGAGGTTGCAGGTCGTATCCACGTTGACCCTCCAACGTTTTCTGCGACACATGACAGACTACACGTCGGTCCCCTGTTCCGACAACACAAACGCTCCCAGCACCGCCGTCTTAATATACAGGATTTCTGGGTGGCTGGATAATAAATAATTCCTGACAATGATCCTGATATACAGTCACCGGCCACTTTATTAGGCACACCTGTTCAATTGCTTGTTAACACAAATAGCTAATCAGCCAATCACATGGCAGCAACTCGATGCATTACGTCATCTAGACGTGGTGAAGACGACTTGCTGAAGTTCAAACCGAGCATCAGAATGGGGAGGAAAGGGGATTTAAGTGACTTTGAACGTGGCATGGTTGTTGGTGCCAGACGGGCTGGTCTGAGTATTAAACTGCTGATCTACTGGGATTTTCACGCACAACCATCTCTAGGGTTTACAGAGAATGGTCCCAACAAGAGAACAGATCCAGTGAGAGGCAGTTGTGTGGACGGAAATGTCTTGTTGATGTCAGAGGTCAGAGGAGAATGGGCAGAGTGGTTGGAGATGATAGAAAGGCAACAGTAACTCAAATAACCACTCGTTACAACCAAGGTATGCAGAATACCATCTCTGAACGCACAACACGTCCAACCTTGAAGCAGATGAAGACCACCCGGTACTAGCAAGGTGTACCTAATAAAGTGGCCGGTGAGTGTATTTGACTTCAGGACATCTCTGACTACATACATGCTGAAAATCAAAATTTTACTGGATTCATTTAGAGATTTTCCAAAGTAAAAGTCCCTAGAAGTGGATGATTCAACTTTTTCCCTTCATGTTCTAGAGGTAAACAAGTTAACATAAATTGCAATAAATCGGCACCAAAGTATCGTGATCGTATCAAATCTGGAGATAGGTGTATCGTCCCAGTCCTAGTTTCAAAACGTGCATATTATACGCACTAATTATGGTGGGAAAATGTTTTTATTTTTGTCTTCCCAGTTAAACAAGCGATTTCATCCTTACTTGTGTATAAAGGCAGCGAATACCAACTGGGTTGATGTATGTTGCTGTGTGCTCACCAAGGACAGATTCTCAGGTCAGGCCTGACTCCACCAGCATCAGCAGAACGGCCTTATATAACACACACACGCATAATTATAACACACACACACACACACACACACACACACACACACACACACACACACACACACACACACACACACACACACACACACACACACACACACACACACACACACACACACACACACACACACACACACACACACACACACACACACACACACACACACACACACACACACACACACACACACACACACACACACACACACGCCATGTGCTGCACAGCATCAATTCTTGTCCTTACTTCAATTAGAACACGGAGAACAAAGGTAAGGTCAGTTCCTTTTAATTTATGCAATGTTCTTTCCATGTGTTTCTCTTCAGGGTGCTGCTGGCCTACATAACAAAAAGCAGCAGCAGCAGCTTCAGTCACAGCGTTCGTTCGGAGAATATTTCCCCAAAACACTCAAAGCAGGGCGGCCCGGCAGCATCAAAACATCCGCCCTGAAGCCCTCTTGCATAATACCTGAGTCAGCACACACTGCTGAAGCCACAGGACATCATTTTAGTCCAGAGGACAAACACGAGTGGGACGCCTCCGTCTCAGGAAGAGGAGAACACAGTTCTGTTACTCGGCCACAAGCATGAACAAATACAGCATTTGTTGGAAGTCGGGCTGTCAATCGATTAAGATATGTAATCCCGATTAATCGCATGTTTGTCCATAGTTAATTGCGATTAATTGCACTTTTTTATCTGTTCTAAATGAACCTTAAAGGATGATTTGTCAAGTATTTAATACACTTATCAACATGGAAGTGGACAAATATGCTGCTTTATGCAAATGTATGTATATATTTATTATTGTAAATCAGTTAACAACACAAATCAATGACAGATATTGATCCAGAAACCCTCACAGGTACTGCATTTAGCATAAAACAATATGCTCCAATCATAACATGGCAAACTGCAGCCCAACAGGCAACAACAGCTGTCAGTGTGTCAGTGTGCTGACTTGACTATGACTTGCCCCAAACTGCATGTGATGATCATAAAGTGGGCATGTCTGTAAAGGGGAGACTCGTGGGTACCCATAGAACCCATTTACATTCACTGATCTGGAGGTCAGAGGTCAAGGGACCCCTTTGAAAATGGACATTTTGGCTAACATCGGACACCCCAGACAGCGCCATACAACCGGAGGGCTTCTCCGTGCATCGCCTGGACCGCTCGGGGGACGCGACCAGCAAGTCAAAGGGTGGCGGGGTGTACTTTCTAGTGAACAACTCGGGGTGCACCGATGTGGAGGTCATTTCCTACTCCTGTTCACTGGTTCTTGAACACCTCACTATCAAGTGCCGGCCTTTCTACTCACCGAGAGAATTCCCCTCTGTCCTGCTAACCGCCGTCTACATCCCATCCCAAGCCAACGCCGCGGTAGCTCTGGAGGAGCTCCGTGGCGCAATCACCGGCTACGAGAACCAGCACCCGCAGGCCATTTCCATCGTGACGGGGGACTTTAACCACTGCAACCAATCAGTGCTACCGAAATATTACCAGCACGTCAGCTGTTCCACCAGGAGCAACACGACTCTGGATCACTGTTACTCCACCAGGAGCAACACGACTCTGGATCACTGTTACTCCACCAGGAGCAACACGACTCTGGATCACTGTTACTCCACCAGGAGCAACACGACTCTGGATCACTGTTACTCCACCAGAAAAGGAGCGTACAGGTCTAATTTGGGGAATTCAGACCATTCTTCTGCGCTCTCGTCTTTATGTTGCATAATTATCATGGTTCATCTGTGAATCTGTGAGAACTACTCAGGTATTTCTGTTTCTGACAGGCAGATGGGTGGAAACATACCGACTCTAATGCATATGTGCTGCAGCAACAAGCTCCAGACCCCCTCCGCCTCGTACTCTTTAGTCGTAGCAGTGGGAGCTGTCACTTCTCTTCCTGTTGTTACTCGGCCTCGCAGCAGAGCCCCAATTACCAGAAGCCACAGCCCGCTCCCCGACAGGCCCCGGTCACACCTGGTTAGCTGCCCATTAACCACACACTTATGACCACAGACAGAACTCAGCCAAGCTTAGCGGATGCAGCTAATGTGCCGCCTACTCCCCCTGTGAGTCACTACAGCAGGACGAGCTCCAGCACCCAACCAACACTTCACCTTCGTTTTCTGCTTTTAGGTCTCTCCGTTGTGTTTGCTCCAGCTGGAAATACTCCGTTTGATCTAAAGGGTAACTTCTAGGGCTGTCAAAGTGATCGCGATGATAGCATGTTAACACAACTTTGTTTTTAACGCCACTAATTTCTTTAATGCATTAACGCAACTTGCGATTTTTAGGTTGTAGCGGCTCAGTTTTAAAGCTAGAGTGAAGATACTGGTATCATATAAAACTATAAAACCTGATGAATCCGTCGGTACCAGCCATGTCAGACTAGCTTGTCGCGAAGGAGGTTAAAAAACGCTATGAATTTACGCTAAATTTTGGCAAGGAAAAACTGGCCGTTTTCAAAGGGGGTCCCTTGACCTCTGACCTCCAGATTTGTGAATGTGTGACTGTTATTTTCTGAAAAAATTTCAGAAGAATGTCCTATAAAAAATCTGAAAAGTTACCAAAAAGTGTCAGAAAAAAATTTCAGAAAAAAAGTCCCAAGAAAGTCTGAAAAATGTCCAAAAAATGTCCAAAGAAATTTCTGAAAATTATCAGAAGAAGAGTGAAGATCCTGGTATCATGTGAAACTATAAAACCTGATGAATCCATCGGTACCAACCATGTCAGACTAGCTGGTCATGAAGGAGGTTAAATAACGCTCCAAAGTTACACTACATTTTGGCGAGAGAAAAACTGGCATAGCCATTTTCAAAGGGGTCCCTTGACCTCTGACCTCCAGATCAGTGAATGTAAATGGGTTCTATGGGTACCCACGAGTCTCCCCTTTACAGACATGCCCACTTTATGATCATCACATGCAGTTTGGGGCAAGTCATAGTCAAGTCAGCACACTGACACACTGACAGCTGTTGTTGCCTGTTGGGCTGCAGTTTGCCATGTTATGATTGGAGCATATTGTTTAATGCTAAATGCAGTACCTGTGAGGGTTTCTGGATCAATATCTGTCATTGATTTGTTGTTAACTGATTTACAATAATAAATATAAACATACATTTGCATAAAGCAGCATATTTGTCCACTCCCATGTTGATAAGAGTATTAAATACTTGATAAATCTCCCTTTAAGGTTCATTTAGAACAGATTAAAAATATGTGATTTAATTTGTGATTAAATATTTGAATTGATTGACAGCCCTATTAACTGCTTCACAGGTTGCTGAATACTTCCACTGTGAACCAACGTGACCTTCTTGGTGTTTGCCTCTTAATTTCAGACACAACTTTATTGTCATAATGGCTAAACGTCTGTGTGTGCACGCTCTATTCACATGTGCTCATGTGGTTCGGTGCACATTGGTTTCAGTAACTTCTGTCACATGCTCTGTAACACCGCGGCCCAAACAATCTGCTCTGAACTCAGCTCCTACAGGCCATAAAAAAAAAAGGATAATTCCTGATAATGATCACACTGATGAAAAGACCCTTTTGTGTATCAGAGCTCTGTGTACGTGACCTGATGCTGTAACCCCCCGAGGACTCAAAGGGCCGCATCAAAGTGATGAAGGGCTTCAAAAGCACCTATTATGTGTCGATGCTCCACCTGACTGTGACAGCTACAGGCCAGAGGACTCTCACAGAGCTGTAACAAGTCTGTTTCTGTGCTGCAGTGTTCTGTTGCTCCACAGGGTGGTGCCAAACCTGACCACAGCCAGTCCTCTTGGGTATTTTATGAGCTCAGTGTTCAGTTATTAGAGCAAATCCTCATCATACACACCCAGTATACGTCCAACCAGGGATTCAACAGAGCATCCCTGAAAGTGGATGAACACTGGAGCTCGATTAGGAAGAGGTCAAACTCATCAATCAGGAGTCAACGGACGACATTGAAAAAAACAGTAATTTGACCTCTCAGAACACAGGAGTTGCTGCTCTACCGCTGCGTCGATCGGTTAGTTTGTGTTATTGTGTGACTTTGGTGTTTTAAAGGGACTATTTGTAACTTTCAGAAATGTCTTGTTAGCAGCGACACCTGTGGCCGTTTAGTCAACTAAAGTCAGCGTCCTGTTGCTGGCGCTTGTGCTCGCTCTAAATAGACATGAAGGAGCATCGCTCAAAACAGTGAGGTGACACACGTCAGCTAAAAGCACAATATCACTCTATATTTCAGCTGCTTGGCAGTAATGTTAGCTGACCAGACCAAGGTCTCTCCATGAACATGATTTAGATCTGATCCTAGTGTTGGCTTTTCCTGCCCCACCCTCTCCTGCGCCCGCAGGGAGACACCGGCAACCGGAGCCTCTCCTCCGCTGCCTGCTTGCCTTCACTGACACAGCGCGCACCAACAGAGGTTTTCCGTGTCTTGTGAAGTGATGGGGCTCCGCAAAGAGAAACGTGAACCGTGACACCGGCCCCCGGTGTCTCCCTGCGGGCGCAGGATGGAGACGGTAACGTTTCTCTCTGGAGGAGCTGCAGCAGTTATTTCTGCACAAACGTCCACTGAACATTCACTAGATATTCTCAGAGCTAAACTAACTCTTCTGCAGTGTGGAGTGAGCGCGCGTTCACGCATACAGTCTTTGGCTCCGGCCACACGCGAGCGCGCATATGAGAGTGCGCATATGTCCCGACCCGGTACATTTATACGCTTAGAAAGTTACAAACAGTCCCTTTAAACTGAAATAGCTGGGTTTTGTTAGATAGATTTTTGTTGGTGTCTAAAATGCGTTTAGCTGCTGCCCCCGTCCACAGCAGTACATTACTTTACTCCTGTGCTGGTACTCCTGTGAGTATGAGTTTATTCTAATTTCTAGATATTATATTAAGCTCTGTATGGTGACTGATACTGTATTGTAGAGACAGGTGAAAGATACTCTGGGAAAATACCATGCAGCCTATTGTCATGGCAACGCCTGCACGACTCCCTCCTCCTCCTCCTCCTCCTCTGCCTGTGCTTGTGGGTGGGCTGCACCATTCAGGATTAATCTGGATTAAATCATGGTTTATTTTACAATTCTGCTGCACTAACCAACGTTTTAAACATGATTCCAGACATTTATTTGACACTGTGTAAACTGCTCGATGCACATAAACCTCTACTTAATCCCTCTGAAGGTATAAACCTGAGACAGCCAACATACTTCTGTGGTTATTAGTGGTGAGTTTACTTTTATAATTTATCATATATCTGATAAATATGCATCAAGTTGCACCAACAAGTATTAATCTAAACAAAGATTAGGGTTAATTATAATAATAATAATACATTTTATTTATATAGCCCTTTTCAAGAAACTCAAAGACACTTTACAGCTAAAATTGTTGAGAATGACATGTTATTTATAGCAGCTTAAATCTGTTTCCCCTCATCACCCCGTGCGTGCGTACGTGGGTGCCCCCGGTGTTACCTGACGTTGTCGTGCTTCTGGATGTAGATCTTGTGAAACATCATGTCCTCCTGCTTGGCGTTTATGTCGGCTTTCATCTCCATGGCAACGTGGCGGGGAAGCACTGAGAGCAGGAGCCGCTCCTGCAGGGAAAGCGTGGGACGTTAATAAGTGCAAGGTAAGTTAAGAGGTGGAGGCTTTGTCTGTCTGAGGGGAGGCAGCGTGATTAACAACCTCCAACGGTAATGCATTAAGAACTACCGTCATATTTACAGCAATTACCTCGTGCAGGTCTCAAAATCATTTTGAATGAACAGTATAACAAATATTATTAGTATAGGAACAAATATTTTATTATAACAATAACTCTCTTCTTCCTCTTCTGCCTCCTTTTCTTTTTGTTTTCTGCTTTTGTCTATTTTGTTAAATACGTCTCGTATCCACCTGTGGTAAATAATAATAAAAAAATATGAATAATAAATAATTCTGCAGTAAAAGACAGCAAAATTATTTATCCATTTATCAATTTTATTATTATTTACCACAGGTGGATAATAATAAAAATAATAATAAAATACATAACTCTGATGTAAAAGTCTGCAAAATTATTTAGTTATTTAATTATTTTTTATTATTATTATTTACCACAGGTGGATAATAATTAAAAACATAATAAAATACATAATTATGCAGTAAAAGTCTGCAGAATTATTTAGTTATTTATTTATTTTATTATTTTATATTATTATTTACCACAGGTGGATAATAATACAAAATAATAAAATAAATAGATTAAGAAAATTCTGCAGTAAAAGTCTTCAGAATTATTTTTTTTATTATTATTATTATTTACCACAGGTGGATAATAAAAAATAATACAAAAAAATATATAAATAATTCTGCAGTAAAAGTCTGCAGATTTATTCATTTATCTATCTATTTATTTATTTATATTATTATGTACGACAGATAAATAAAAATAATAAAATAAATAAATAATGTTGCAGCAAAAAAAAGGAGAAAAAAATAAATCCTCTGCATGAAAACGTGTTAATGAAAATTGGATTAATTGTGTTAATGGTAAATATTTGTCCCCAGGTGTCATTTTCTGAGGTTTTCTGTGAAATGTGTTGGTTAAACCTGCAGTTCAGAACATGAAACAGTTTGTAAAACTCTGTGATCAATGCTTTGCTGATGGGTTAGTGTATGTTGGGCTGTTTAGAGTTTCTTGCAGCTGCCACTTGCATGTAATTCAGGTTTGATAGAGGAGGAAAATTGATGGCTTTGGATGGAAAATGCATCACTTTTTAAATGATTTGAAGAAAAAGAAAACACTAATGGATGCAAGATGAGTCAGGGAAGGACACGAGTGAATCTCATATAAACATTTGCCAGTAATGTGCATTCATTCAAAAATTGAACTTTTTCCAGAAAATAGCACCATTTTTTAAATATTGAAAACATCAATAAGCAAACATGACATCATACCAATGTCTTTTGTCCCCCCTGGCTGCACGCCCATGTGCTTTTAAAATAGCAATGAATATATCCGTCACACAACCCATTTTATAGCTCAAGTATCCCGTCTCCTGTCACCGTTAATCTGAGCTCTCTCTCTCTCTCACCTGCTGCTGGTTCTCTCTCTGTGAGTGGAGGCGAGCCTGGATGCACTCCCTGGTCTCCTGGAAAGCCTGCCTCTGGGAACCCTCGGCGGGGTAATGGGTGCACACTCCCACAATGTTGGTGCAGGAGAAGATCAGCACGTTGGACACGATCTGTGGAAGAGAGAAGAGAGAGGCATGAGGTACGGTAAACCACGAGGACGGGGCATCTCAACCAACAACTGTACAACTATCAGTCCCTTTTAAATGCACACAACCAGCTGTTGAACATGAACCTTTGCCGAGTAGTTAAGGTGCTGCTGTCTGTACACGGACATCTTTACTGAAGAAAATAAATACGTAAATGTTAATTTTACTTCTCTCTACTATAAGAACACCAGTTCATCAGGCCTTTATTTACATTTCTTAACATCTGGGGCCAGATGTGACACATACTGTACACACAAAAGAATGAATATGCTGCTTTTCAAACTGACACTGGTATTGTGCATCCCTCAAGTATGGCTGGGCGATATATCGAATATGGTCGACCCCGCCGGCATGAGACTCGTTTTGGCATTTCCCTCTCTCCCTCCGGTAGTCCGGCTCACTCTCACAGATACACGTCACAGACTCCGCCTCCATCCAGACTCTCTCCTGGGCGAGTGTGTGGCGCATTCGGCCGGCATGTTTCTGTTTATGGAAGGACGCAGTGGAGAGAGAAAGACGGAGCCCGGAGAAAGCCAAAGAACTGACGCGGCAAAGCGAGTACGGTATCGAGAACACGACCAAAGCAACCAGAACCAGCCCAGAAGCTAATGACTCTGGCTTCCTCGCTTTCCAAAACAAGCTCATATGACAAAAAAAGTGCAAAATGGAAAGAAATCACGGCCGCTGTAACCAACTACATCGTAACGCCGGTTAGCGTAGTTGAAAAGCCCGGATTCAATTAAGACACTTCATCCAAAATATGAACTGCCTGGTTGCAAATATTTTGCGGAGAAAGCTCTACCGGAGTTCTACATCTCAGTGAGAGAAAAGTTGGTCAACCAGCTTTCATGCAGCTTTAGCTCTGCTCTGTCTAGCTCTGCTTTTCCTGTCAATGTGTGAAACCCAAAGTGTTTCCATCCTTTACTGGATGTGTAGTGTTTACCACGCTGGATTTAACATGTGAGGGTGCAGGTCGTATCCACGACGACCCTCCAACGTTTTAGACTCTCTGAGATTTGTTTTGGTTGACGGATACGGAACGGATATGACGTCACGTTACTCAGACTACCACAATAAAAGCGGTAACTTCCTTCTACCTCCACAGAGACTCAGATGAAGCAGATATAAACAGGTGAATCGATATTTTACCCCCTAATACAGTAATCAGGAAACAGGATGTTGAATCATGAGGTAAAATAAGAGAGTAGTGTGATGGAAAATTACATTGTATGTACTGATGTCTCTTTATGCAACAGTGGAAAGTTACTGTCTGGGTGCTCTTCGTCTCATGTAGTGGGAAAGTACTGAGTGTTGACTTTTACTGGGACACTGTTTGGGTAAAACAACTCTTTATCTGTGCAAAACAACTCCTTTTCTCACAGTCCCTGTTGTAGATTTCTATATAGTCACATTGTAATAATCTCCGGCGGGGCACTCTTCTGCAGACTTTGTGCGACTCTGTATAACCAGTGCCTCTTCTTGCAAGAATAAAATACAACAAAGACATTTCATCTGTTTGGGATCTTGATTTCAACGTTCATTAGAACTCATCTTGGAATACTGAAAGAATTTCCATTACAATTTGGCGTTGTCGGCAGGATCCCGTGGAAGATCGTCCTGAGACGACGGGAGACCGGTGACTGATCATCCAGGAGAAACCTCCTGCCTGTACCTTTACAAGTTAAGAGACGACAGGACCGATCCCCAGCGACTCTGGACCGTCTCTACTGGGATCCAAAGGACCTGATTGAGTCCAACAAATCGACTATTAACCGGGTGAGACGTTGAAATTCTGATGTCTTTTAATCATTGTTATAACGATGTTGAAACCCAGTATAATATAAATAATTAATTAGAACATTGAAATTGAGGTTTCTTGAGTTTCATAACAATTTCCACTTGTCTAGTAAGAACTGGATTGTTGTGGATTTTGGGTTGAAGTAATTTCCTGACGTGATTTGAGATTCTTTGTGGCATCTTTTGTCCTCCATATAGCAAGTGATAAAAAAGGAGAACTGGAAAATAGGAATGGATGTTCAAAATTAAATCAATTTTGAACGTTGTAGTTTCTTGACCTTAGAAGTATTTGTGTTGGGTGGCTGTTGTTCACGCACAGTGCTTGAGAGAAAACATATGTATGAAGCATATGAAGCAATTGGTTGAAGCAATTGTCAAAGTCTGTTGACTCAGAGAAAAGGGGAAAGTGACCGCACCTGAAGCGAGATTCATTCCGCCTTACAGCTTTATCTTCGTTAAGCTATAGTAACCTAGACCTCACGAGGGACGCCCCGTGTTGTAAAGTGACGTGTACACGTACCCTGAAAGTCCAGAATGGGATCAGGGAAGAGTAAACCTCAGGAATCTCCACCTGAGGGAGGATGTATCGATGCCATGAGATCCAAATACGGAGAGGATAGCATAGAATGTGTTTCTACATGGATTAAAGATTATGAGTTTCCTTCTGGAGGCTCATTCAGCATAAATCAATTGGAGAAGCTGTTGATGCAGAGAGGTGTTATTGATGTGCATGCACCCGTTTTGTGTGTCTATGCTGTGACTGCTGCTTGTTTACTGATGTGCAAGTGCTTTGCGGGCTTACGCTGCTGAATTTTGCTGAATAACTGTGTGATAAACCAGAGAATTTTACACATACGACCGTTCCCAAATCAGCCAAGGTTAAAAGATTTTATCAGTCAAAGGACCGACAGAGATATAAAATAGATAATAGAGAGGGCTGGTTAACAGTAGCCCTAATGGTAGAACCATTATCAAGAAAATCTAAAACAACAGTTGAAGATGTTGAAGATGTGTTGCACTCAAAGGGAGAAGCTGAACGTAGGGAAAGGAAAAGTTACAGCAAACAAATGCCTAAAGTAACTTCTGAGATGAAGTCAGATAAACCATCATCTCCCTATTCTCCTCTGTTTAAGGAGCTGTCTAAAGTGGACCCTGATCTGGACACCTATCCTCCTCCTCCCGAAGACATCTATCCTCCTCCTCCCGTAGAAACCCAAGCTCAGAAAGAAGGAGATCGACCCGCCTAACAACACCAACACCATAGCAGGCTCCTCCAGCTCATCCACCCAAGGAGGAAGCTCAACTTCCTCTACAGGGGTGGATGGGGCCGTCAGAGGAGGCCAGCACATAACAACGAGGTCTCAGACAAAGATGGAGAAAGAAAAATGCACCATGGCTGAGGATACGCCTGGAACTGTCAATCTGCCGATGATACAAGTGGCAGGCCCACGAGGCCCCTCGCTTGTTCACCGCCCATGGACTGCCACAGACATTCAGAATGCACGTGCTGACCTCCCTCCACTCAGCATGACGTTTAAAGATGGCAGACTGAGATCAGGTCTCCGGGCTGGGGGAGGAGATGGAGTGTACAGAGAAGGGAACCCACTCAACCACAGCAACTGAACAGGGAAGTACACACACACACACACATGTGCTGCACGCAACGTAGAAGATGCTTTGCCTACTAACCTTGATTTAGCTCAGATGATTCAGGGTAACATTAAGTTTCCTAGTGGACTCCGGAGCAACAAATTCAGTGATAATGTTAAAATGCTTGCCCACGGCAAAAACAAGTGGTCAATTATTCTGATACAGGTGAAACATGCTTTCCTTTTATCCCCATCTTGTGGCTCAGGAAAATGACATCCTTGACACACAATTTGGCCCACGCGCAAGCAGAAAGCATGTCACGTGAACACCGGCACTGCAATGCACATGTATCACATGGACCTGACAGACATTTTGAAGAAGTATTCTTTAAAGACCTAAATGACACATTGAATACATGTGACATGTATGTTTCAACCTCACGTTGTGCTGTTTCTGTCTCCCTCTCCCCTGACCAGCTGTCTCTGCTTGAGGTAGAGGGTTCTGGTCCACATGTTGCACTCTCCAACAGCAAAAATGACCGATGGCGCAACCTGGGACCTTGAAGCAAAAACTGGCTAAGTGCTGTGAAGATACAAATCTTCCATGGCCCAAAGCTCTGCCTATTGTCCTGATGTATATGAGAATGAGGAAACGAGCACAAACTAACCTAGAACCTTATGAGTGTCTCTTTGCAGATCCTCCTCACGTTAGAGTTGAACCACCAGGAGAACCTCCCCCAGACACTGCTCTATGTGAAGATGCTATGCTAACATATTGCATTAACCTCTCTCGTACCCTCTCTGACATCAGGAAACAGATCACTGCTGCCTTACCTTCCCCTGCCAGCACGCCCCTGCATAAGCTCCAGCCTGGCGATTATGTGGTGGTGAAAGACTTTAGGAGGAAACACTGGAAAGCTAAGAGGTGGCAGGGTCCATTCCAGGTGCTCCTAGCTACCCACACTGCGGTCAAGGTAGCTGAGAGAGCCACGTGGATCCATGCCAGCCACTGCAAACGCGTTCCTCCTCCCAGTGAACCTCCTCAACCACCTGTCTTAACGGAGGGAATAGACTCCGACGAGTAAGACACATATATGACCATAATAAAGTCATATCTGTGATCAAAAACCACACTTACTCAGACACACCCGAGTAAGGAAGGTGGGGTCAAGCCCCACCTTGTTCCTGTCACGTTGATAACACATACTGATTTGTTTCTGAGATAACATTCTACAGACGACACCCATCTTCGTTGGACTACGATGGAACGCAGAACTGCGGTTACATCCTGTTCAATCTTGTGTTTAATTTTTGGTGTTACATTAATGTTGTTCTCTTATGCTTTGATGACCACTCCCACGGAGAACACAATCCACCTTGTGAGTAAAAGGCACATTTGGCAAGAGACACACAATTTTGGCAGTAATTTGTGGTATCAAGCCCTCACGATATCTGTACGACAGATAACTAATGAAAGTTGTTATGCTTGCTCTCTTATGCCTCATGCTACAACTAAGTCGACGCCGCTAGTACCATGGGCCTTAAACGCTACTGAAACGCTCTCAGCGATGGTTGCGCTTACCATTGCTGACGGTCCAAATAGAGTGGGTAACATGACAATCTATGCCAATTGGGTAAATTAATCCTTAGTTGATTATACCGGTGCTTTGATTCGTATCTGGGACTTTGGTTCTTTTGCAAACTCTTCTATTACCACCATGTCTGCCCCACTATTCTTTACAAAACAAAGGATCTGTTGAATAAGAAGTGTTTGTATATATTGTATTGCTCACTTAAAATGCCATATATGTTATATAATGTTGAGATTGGGGAAATGTATATAAAACAAATATAGACCCGATAATTAAAATCCAGAAAAGAGCTTTTAGAATAAATACATAAAGCTTCTTACCGTGAAACTACAAATCCATTATTCATAAAGTCAGGTATCTTAAAATTTTTGGATATTGTGCGTGTGAAGACATTAGAAATACTATTTCAAGTTAGGAATACAAGCCTTCCTGTTAGTGAAAAAAAAAAAAAAAAAAAAAAAAAAAAATGAAATGGTTTATGATTTATGATTTACTTCTTTACTTAGATTTTGTTCCATTTATTTCTTATTCTATTATCTATCTTGTTTCATTGTATAAGAATGAATATTGACTTTATATTAAGTTTAAAATTTAGTGTGTGATGTCATTTAATCAAGTGTGTTGGGGTATATTTGAAACTTAATCAGGTAAATCACCCTACATCACCCTGATGATGATCGGTTTGGACGGAAGGGGCAATATGGGTTTTCCCTCTTTTGTCATTTGAGGTTTTACCTTTGTCCTGTCCAGATAGAGTAGTTAGCGCATCTGGTCTTTTTGCTCCATCTCCTGTAAAACCGAGGCGGAGTTTTTGGCCATTTGTCAGTAGGTGCATGTGACCTGCGACCTCTGTCAAAGAGCTCTCTAAACCTTTACAGGGTTTGGGGGGTTTACCAGTACTTGGTAATTTTCCTTGGGAGGCCTTAATTGGCTGGAAGACAGAACTCATAGGTCATTGCTAGAGGTTGAGGGTGAGCCTTTTTTTAATCATGTATCATTATATGCAACTAAAATAATACTTAATTCACAGTATGGCTCTCGATACTTTCTGTGATGTATTACTATTATGATATAATTTGAATCTCAATGAATTATTATGTCTGATGGAGCACTATCCAGATACATCATATGTACATACTTTTATGTTGATCAATAGAATGATCAAAAGGGGGAAATGTGATGGAAAATTACATTGTATGTACTGATGTCTCTTTATGCAACAGTGGAAAGTTACTGTCTGGGTGCTCTTCGTCTCATGTAGTGGGAAAGTACTGAGTGTTGACTTTTACTGGGACACTGTTTGGGTAAAACAACTCTTTATCTGTGCAAAACAACTCCTTTTCTCACAGTCCCTGTTGTAGATTTCTATATAGTCACATTGTAATAATCTCCGGCGGGGCACTCTTCTGCAGACTTTGTGCGACTCTGTATAACCAGTGCCTCTTCTTGCAAGAATAAAATACAACAAAGACATTTCATCTGTTTGGGATCTTGATTTCAACGTTCATTAGAACTCATCTTGGAATACTGAAAGAATTTCCATTACAGTAGTGTTTCCAAAATAAGGTCGGGGTCGGATTGCTCAAGCTGTTCGATTTCTCTGAGTAACCTGATTTCTCTCAGTAACCCGGTTTCTGCCGACTTATTGAGTTACAGAAGCTACTGGAACAAAGGAGAGGAGCTGTGGGAAACCCTTCTGTTGGTGCACACATCCATGTGTGTGCCCCACTAAAACTTTTTAATTTGCAGCAAATCAATACGTTTCAGGTTTCATAGACGCCGTCCAAGTTTCCACCTATCAAACAGCTTGCAGGCTGTCATGTGTCCAACTAGGCAGCACCAGTGCTAAGAAGGCATTGTTCCCAGTCAGTGGCAGGCATACAGCGGGCCCTGACTGGGACCGGCAGCCAGCAGCCCATTCTTCTTCTCACAGAGTCGGTTAATGGGCTGAATCAGCCAGCTGAATCACATTCACACCGCGGGCCTCTCTGTTGCCGGAACAAACTGAACAAACACAGCACGTCTTTATCGAGTCAAAAACCCCTCAGCAGGTCTAAAAACCCAGCTCACTCCGAGGAGGAGGAGGAGGAGGAGAAGGAGTGACTGGCGGAAGACTGAGGAAGTGAGGCACGACCAAGGAAAATAAAGAAATGAGGTGTGAGACAGAGCGAGCGTGGTGAATGTAGAAAAGGTTACCGTTTGCTATTTCTGCCTGTTTATCCAACTGAAACTCTGTTAAACTGAACTGGACTGAACCACAGAAGATAAATGATTGTTTAAATAATTACAGTCAAACCACGACAAGAAGCAGCGTCACTTCACTAAAAGAAATCCGTTAAATAATGTTATTCATTTCTTTTTACAGTAATTAAAAAAACACTTTGAATGACTCCTGATCCTGAACAGGAAACATTTGTGAAATATTACCTCACATTTACTGTTAAATTACAATTCAAATCTATACAAATAGAGTTAATTGCCATTAAAAAACATAATATTAATGTCATCTTAAAGGGACTATTTGTAACTTTCAGAAATGCTTCTTAACAGCGACACCTGTGGCCGTGAAATCAACGAAAGTCAACGTCGAGCTCGCGCTTGCTCGCTCTAAATATACCTGAACGAGCCTCGCTCAAAACAGTGAGGTGACACACGTCAGCTAAAAGCACAATATCACTCTATATTTCAGCTGCTTGGCAGTAATGTTAGCTGACCAGACCAAGGTCTCTCCATGAACATGATTTAGATCTGATCCTAGTGTTGGCTTTTCCTGCTTCAGTGCAGGCTGAGGCAGCGGGGCTCTGCAGCGTGTCTCCCTGCTCTCTCCGCCTGCAGCCGGAGAGAGCAGAGGAGACACCGGCACCCGGTCGGTAACGAGATGACAACGTAACTCTCTGCAGAGCTCCGTCACTTCACAAGACACGGGAAACCTCTGTTGGTCTGGAGGAGCTGCAGCAGTTATTTCTGCACAAACGTCCACTGTACATTCACTAGATATTCTCAGAGCTAAACTAACTCTTCTGCAGTGTGGAGTGAACGCACGTTCACGTCTAGAGGTGGAGCGAGACAGCGGTGGAGGCGCTCTGTCTGAGTTAAGGCGAGCAGGCAGAGGAGGGGAGGCTCCGGCCACACGCGAACGTGCATACGCGAGCGCGCATATGCGAGCGTGCATGTGTCCCGACCCGGTACATTTATACGCTTAAAAAGTTACAAACAGTCCCTTTAATATTATATTATAAATTAATAATAAACTCCTAAATTTCCTTCGGGATCAATAAGGTATCTATCTATCTATCTATCAATAAATTGCCATAGAAAACATTATATTAATGTCATCTTGAATTATGGTCAATTATTTTGTACTTTTAGGGTTTAAATTGCTGCAAATTTCTGTAAAATTACAGGCTTTTTGTTGTTTTATGGAAAAAAGGAAAAATATGTAAAATGTTGCAGAACATTTCTTGAAAAAACACCGGACTCTTAACCAGGAGACCCGCGTTGTGTTCGAGGCCGTTGTTGACCAATGTTTTGTTTTCTAAGTTACGTTAGTGGCGTTTGTCACATGACGATTGTTTTCCTTAGTTGTTTCCGTACATATTTTACTTAGTTTACATACTTATTTTTAAGCCCAATCATGACGTTACCTTAACTAAGTGGTTTTCTTGCCTAAACCTAACTCTGGACCTTTGCATGGTGTACAAATGACACACGATAAGCGGCGTACAAATAACGTGCCGAAATGCTAAAATGCGTACCCACGACACGCAGAATGTCCTGGTAATTACACGCCTTCCCGTGAGACCAAGTTGGACCATCAGAACTCACTCATGCAGCTCATGTTAACACGTTTAGCAGCTCAGAGGAGACTTGTTGTATTCGGTGCAGCCAGCCGTTGTTGAAAAGCCAAATATAGACGACCGTATGTAGATGAGAACAGAGAGAGAGGAAGCAAATGGCCTCGTGGAGAAGTAATCCATCCCAGTCATCATAGAGACAATCCTCTCAGCACACAGAGGGGAGACAAAGATTTCTCTACATGATGTTGCTGTCGAGTAAATGTCTGTTACAGATCTGTGCACGGTTTTAATCTCAGTTCTAAGGATTTCTTTTGTCCTAAAGCGTTGAGGAAAAGCCCCGACTTTGCACAACTCTTTGACGTTCAGTGAACAAGAATGTATTTCAGGTGAAATCCCTCTTGACAGCTGAAACTCGGCTTAAGCACTACGGAGAAATCATTAAGGTCCTGACACACCAAGCCAACTGTCGGGCGTCGGACAGTTTAGGGCCGTCGGTGAGCGTCTAGTTTGTTTTGTGGTGTGTCCCTCAGTGTCAGCTCTAGTCTGCCCATGCAGGAGGCTTTTAAGGCAGTTAAGTATAACAATTGTGCATTTTGTGATAAAAGCAACTAGGGATGCACCGATACATTTCAGACCGAGTACGAGTATTTACATCTGGGTACTCTCCGATACCGAGTAGCGATACGAGTACTTCTCTGTGCCAAAAGACCCTCGTCGTTAACAGCCAGCTGGAGGGTGTGAGCGACATACGGCAGGCTGGGGAGTCCGGCGGTGCGCCGCCACCGGCTCTAGGTCGGCTTGGAAAGGCTCGGGGCGAAGGTGCTTCCCGGGGCCGTGGCAAAAGTGTCACCGGGGCGGACTGTCCTCAGTGTGCCCCAACCGCGTTGTGCCCCAGGGCGCGGCTTGGCCCACAAAAAAGGGCCAAGCGTCGATGTCTGCAACCCAACCGATCCGTCTCGAAACACGGACCAAGGAGTCTAACGCGTCAGAGGGTGCAAGCAAAACCCCGTGGCACAATGAAAGTGAGGGCCGGTGCGCGCCGGCTGAGGTAGGATCCCGGCCCCGCGGGGTCGGGCACACCACCGTCGGGGAGGTTGGAGCGATAGGACCCAAAAGATGGTGACGAGAGGTTAACGTCACGCTGCCGTAAAGTGGTATCGGTGCCGTTGTATCGGAGCCGTTTTGCGAGTACATGAGCACAGTATCGGACCCGGTACCAGATACTGGTATCGGTGCATCCCTAGTTTTCATCTTTTGACATCTGATCTAATCAGCTTGAACACACCTTGGAAATCATCAAGAGTCATAACAATCTGTTTTCTGCAACATTTAGGAATATTTAAATTGATGCATTGAAATAGCTGCAGCGCCCCGATATCTATATCTATATCTTTTCATAACATATAAACCTACATCTGTGCCAAATTTGCTGCTTTTATTGCAAAATGCACAATTGTTATGTTTAGCTGCCCCGCTATAAGGTTGCTGTGGAGTACATGTCTTTATTTAAGAGACCAAACTGTTACAGAATTGCACAGATTTTTAATCTGTTTTTTTTTGGTAAAAGGTTGAGGAAAAGCACTGACTCTGCACAGCTCTCACATGCAGTGAACAAAGCCTCTTGACAGATGAACATCATGAGGTTTTCATTTCCACGAGGGGCTTATTAGCATAACAAATGTGTTGGAGGCATGTAATCAGCAGAGAGGGATGTACTACTTTGCTCCGGGGAGAATTGTTCTGGAGTCTGACCGCTGGAGTGTAAAGGTCTGTGTGTTTCTGTTTAAGACCAGGAAATGAATGTGGGAAAACTCCTGCTTGAAACTGTCCAAGTGTGACATTTAAAAGGAGGGTTCCTTCCTGCTAGCAGCCGGCTGCAGCTGGAGCTCCGTCCACCGCCGGCCTCCCGAGCATCCCGCCCCCACACTGCCATGGAAACGGCATGCATCAGATAAAAGTCTTTCAACAGGTCAATACAAATATTCCCCAGCAGCGGTCTTATTCTATTAATACTAGCAGCGCTCACCCAGGCCTTATTTGGAAACCTATGGGCTTTCCTCAGCGCAGAGGGAAAGAAAGAAAAACACAGAGCTCACCGTATTTAATACAGAGATCATCATCCCAGAGGAACCAACGCAGAAATCTGTTAGCAAATAACAACTGCTCTCTGCTGATTGTCGGCGTTAATAAATCTTCTCAACATACATAATCAGATCATTTTCAGCGATCCCCCTCGGTGATTCATGCTTATTGTTTTTGCTCAACGCGCTCACGCTGACTCATTTTAATACCATTCAAAAGCTGCTGAAGCAAAGTCGGTCAAGAAAGAGCAGTTTAAACAACCTGAATACAACTCAAGGTCCCTAAAGAACCCACGACAGGAAGGATGCCCCGAGCAAGCTGCTGCTGATGATGATGATGATGATGCACAAAACAGCTGGATTCAATGAGGAGGAGAGATGTGATGTAACACTGTTACTCCCCACAGGTATTTCACTCTTTACTCTGCTTCTGCTATCGACGGATTCATGGAGGTCAATCAGCACCAGCAAATAAACATCTGCAGGTCGACGGTTACTCAACACCAACACATCTGCCTCATTATGGGTCTTTTTTATAAATAAAGCAATGCTATATCAAAATAAAGAATGTATATGATTATTGTGATGTTCATTTCAATGCTATAGCCCAGCTCTGATGTTAGGACATGATCTATTCAGGCTGTTCTCACACACCGTTCGTAGCTATACCTGTAAAAAGTAATGCACTGTAACTCGTATATATATATCTCACAAAATCAATGTGTAACTTAATCCACGTGAACCAGGAAGTATAAAGAGCGACAAACGGCGTGTAGGGAGGAGGTCTGGGTGGATGGGAGGGTCAAAAAGCACCAGACTTTCACCAGGAGACCGTGTGAAACCAGAAGTCAACGTTGACTTCCGTAGTTTAACCCTGAACCACGACCTTCTCCTAAACCTAACCAAGCTGTTTCCTGTGAAGACGCAGGTTTATTTAGAAAAGATGTAACGAGCGGAAATTGACACGTTTTGCTGGACATTCGTAGGAAAATGCACGAAAAAATACTTTTTCTGAGATATCGTATGAACCATGGTATACGTTGAATTAATGAGGGGGGCAACAGCTCCAGCAGGAACTTCCCTTTCCCGGGCCACATTAACCAGCTCTGACTGGGGGATCCCGAGGCGTTCCCAGGCCAGTGTGGAGATATAATCTCTCCACCTAGTCCTGGGTCTTCCCCGTGGTCTCCTCCCAGCTGGTCGTGCCTGGAGCACCTCCCTAGGGAGGCGTCCAGGGGGCATCCTTACTAGATGCCCGAACCACCTCAACTGGCTCCTTTCGATGCAAAGAAGCAGCGGCTCTACTCCGAGTCCCTCACGGATGACTGAGCTTCTCACCCTATCTCTAAGGGAGACGCCAGCCACCCTCCTGAGGAAACACATTTCGGCCGCTTGTACCTGCGATCTAGTTCTTTGGGTCATGACACAACACTCATGACCATAGGTGAGAGTAGGAATGAAGACTGACCGGTAGATTGAGAGCTTTGCCTTCCGGCTCAGCTCTCTTTTCGTCACAACGGTGCAGTAATGCGAATGTAATACCGCCCCCCCGCTGCTCCGATTCTCCGGCCAATCTCACGTTCCATCGTCCCCTCACTCGCCAACAAGACCCCGAGGTACTTGAACTCCTTCACTTGGGGTAAGGACTCATTCCCTACCCGGAGTAGGCAATCCATCGGTTTCCTGCTGAGAACCGTGGCCTCAGATTTAGAGGAGCTGATCCTCATCCTGAATGCTTGATTATTAAACAATTATTTGTAAACCATAATGTAATGTTACTTCGGCTGTCAATCGATTCAAATATTATAAATCGCAAATTAATCACAAATTTTTTTATCTGTTCTAAATGAACCTTAAAGAGAGATTAGTCAAGTATTTAATCCTCTCATCAACATGGGAGTGGACAAATATGCTGCTTTATGTAAATGTATGTTTATATTTATTATTGTAAATCAATTAACAACACAGATCAATGACAGATATTGATCCAGAAAGCCTCACAGGTATTGCATTTAACATAAAACAATATGCTCCAATCATAACATGGTAAACTGCAGCCCAACAGGCAACAACAGCTGTCAGTGCGTCAGTGTGCTGACTTGACTATGACTTGCCCCAAACTGCATGTGATTATCATAAAGTGGGCATGTCTGTAAAGAGGAGACTCGTGGGTACCCATAGAACCCATTTACATCCACTGATCTGGAGGTCAGAGGTCAAGGGACCCCTTTGAAAATGGACATGACAGTTTTTCCTCTCCAACATTTAGTGTAACTTTGGAGCGTTATTTAACCTCCTTCATGACCAGCTAGTCTGACATGGTTGGTATCGATGGATTCATCAGGTTTATAGTTTCAGATGATACCAGTATCTTCACTCTAGTTGTGTTAGTCTGTGTTAGTATTTTGTAGTCAAACGGCTGCATTACGGGTGGAATAAAAGTGCCAACATTTCCCTCATTATCGGCTGTAAAGAAAACACGGCTCCCTTAACTTCAGTCCTTTAAAAGGAGGCTGGAGCTCCGGGGGTCTAATGTGTTGGTTTATTATAGCAGCCTCATTGGGTTTACGCTGACCTGAGGTGAGTACGATAATAACTCACATCTCACTTTGAGGTGGATGCTTTTTATTTCACATCCTATATATTTCCAACAATGATAGTAACCATGGAAGGTGCCGGTCCAGCATTACTTCAGCAGCTGATTAATAATTACCAGCAGAGGCCATAAAAACAACGGAGCTAAACATCAGAGGTGTCAATATTTACCCTCCTACGTCTCTCCCACACCTTTCTGTGTTTCTGTGTTTCTAACATCCACCCTGAGGCGTCAGGTTTCTTCTCTACTCCCGAGCTCCCGCCACGCTTCCAACAGACTTTTCATTTATACTCGTGTATCTCTCAGAGACGCCCAACATGATGTCTGTGGAGGACTGGCGGCCAACATGCAGCCCACACAAGCGATGACGGCAACCAAACCACATGGCAATGCAAGATTCTGTATTTCTGAAAACACTTTTTTTAAACTTTGGTTCACTCGCCGCTAGTGCTGCCGTCGAGCAGGAAGGAGAAAGGAGAAAACGTTGGAGGGTCGTCGTGGATACGACCTGCACCCTCACATGTTAAATCCAGTGTGGTAAACACTACACATCCGGTAAAGGATGGAAACACTTCGGGTTTCACACATTGACAGGAAAAGCAGAGCTAGACAGAGCAGAGCTAAAGCTGCACGCTAACTCCGTCACGGACAGGAAACGTTATCGTATGACGGTAACGTGACGGTGGAGCCGGTCGTCGCTCTCGTCTCTGTGGTCAAATGGGCCGACGCTACGACTGTAGAGCACCCAGATACTGACATTACTGTTCTCTGCATTGAAACGGCCCCGATGGAGCTGACCATGGATGATAAAGAGAACGGAGCTGACGGGAGAGCTAGAGACCACCTTGGAGAAGTTACAGGAAGTAGACACGTGGGACTACGTCTGCTTTTCAAAATAAGATGTTAACAAAGGGAACTGTATATACAAAATACATCTATGGAAATAAGATTGATGGATTATATTCACCAGAAGTATAAAACATTATAAATTATAAAGAAAATCCCACTAATCTGTGAGGGAAATGTCTTTATTCTTTGATTTCTGGGTTGCTGGATAATAAATACTTCCTGACAATGATCCTGATATATTTGACTTCAGGACGTCTCTGACTACAGACATGCTGAAAATCAAACATTCTCACTGGATTCATTTAGATATTTTCCAAAGTAAAAGTCCCTAGAAGTGAATTGTTAAACTTTTCCCCCATGGTCTAGTGGTAAAAAAGTTAACAAAAATCACAATAAATCTTTATATGGAATCGCAATACTTAAAAATCACAATACATATTGAATTGGGAGCTAGGTGTATCGTCCCAGCCCTATTAAAGGTGTGCATGGTGACCTAGAGGTTAGAGAAGCAGGTGGTAGAGCTTCACCTGCCCCTCCCTCTGCTGAGATGCCCTTGAATCAAAATTCAATCCAAGTACAAGAAAGGAGGCAGTAAGTGCAACACATACAGTTTGCAAAATAAAATCGCTAAAATTCCTGTTTAAATACAGAATATTCTTTTTTTTCTACAGGAAATTTACTCCCCCAAAAAACCCAAGCAACACTTCAGTAAGCTTAGGAGAAAACGTGTTTAACCTTCAGAATAAAAATCCCTTCTTAATCCACACAGGATTCAGGAAGTCCTGAAACATTCAAAGAAGGCTTTGCAAATGTTTTAAGGAGGTAGAAAATGCATTCATTCATTCACGCTGTTGTTAGGCCCCACTGTTCTAGAAAATCCACACTCACAAAGCTCATATTTGTCGTGGTGTTTTTGTAATTATTGTGGGAATTGATTGCACGGTGAACATTCCTGAGATAGTCAGCAGACAGGAAGTTGATGTACTAAAAGGGCATTTTGCCCTTAATCAAACTCAAAGTATTTACTCTCCCACACAGAGTACTACTCCCAAGCAGCTTCATGAATCACATGTTTAGTTTGAGGAACATTATTATGCTATTAACTGGAAGGTTAAATATGGTTTTGTTGACATTTGAATTGGTGGAGCTCATTAAAAGCAATGCATAGCCTGTAATAAAGCAACGCAAAGACTCATCTACCTCTGGGAAAATATTAAAGGTGACATCATGCTCATTTTCAGGTTCATACCTGTATTTTGGGTTTCTACTAGAACATATTTACAGGCAGAAGAAGTGAGTTTCTAATGATATGATTCATGATATGTCCCCTTTAAAAGGTAGAGTGTGTAGGATTTGACGGCATCCAGTGATTGCAGATTTTCAAGACTGTGTTAACATGAGCCGCGGAGTGCAAAACCGTGGTAACACCGATTACCATGATAGCACTACTTTAAAGGGACTGTTTGTAGCTTCTTACACGTATACTTACTGTAGAAACACGGAGGACTCCATGAAGAGGACCCGCGATTCTTAGTTTCAGGTGATTAAACACTAATGAAAACGTTGTTAATATTATATTCCATTACTGCCAGTAGATCCCCTGAACGCTGTTATTGATGTATTGATGGTTTTTATTGACGTATTGATGGTTTTATTGATGTATTCATGGTTTTTATTGACGTAATGATGGTTTTTATTGACGTATTGATGGTTTTATTGACATAATGATGGTTTTTATTGACGTATTTATGGTTATTATTGACGTATTGATGGTTTTATTGATATATTGATGGTTATTATTGACGTATTCATGGTTTTTATTGATATATTGATGGTTTTTATTGACGTATTGATGGTTTTTATTGATGTATTGATGGTTACACACTGTTCCTTTGGAGGGAAATTAGAAAAAAAAACAAGCTCTTTCAAGTAACACCAGTTTTTTTCATTGTGAAATTAAAATTACTGCGATGGCATGATCACAAGTTCCCGGAGGAAGTGGCTGAGGCGAACCATAAACTTTATTTTGAGCAGAAGTCAGCGACAGAAATAAACAGACCTCTGTTAGCTGTGTTCTGGCCCTCGGTAAGGACTGCAACACTGTGTCTGTCCCATTCTTACTTCTACTTCTGATTAGATTATTAAATTGATTACCAGTGTACGCCCCCCTGAGCGAGCACACTGAGGCACATTGTGTGCTGCTGTGAGGAGGATAAATGCAGGTCATGTGCCTCATGCCGATTACTGTGAGCAGCCCTCATTCTGCAGGCCGACGTACAACGAGGTGAAAGGCTCTCACGTGAGCGCCTCGTCGACGGATTTTACCACGAAAAGCTGTCAGCTGCTGTATTAATGCCTCCGTAACATGCAGCACCAAGCCTGAGGATCACATTGCATGAACCAGAGACAGGTTTAGCTGCATAAGTTCTGTGTATGTAATATATTTCATATCCTATAAGGCTGCTATTATTAGACTCCTGTGTTGTTTCTGCTTTGGGAAGTGCACTCTGCTGTACATTCAATTAAACGTATCTAATGAAAACTGAAAGCTTTTTATTATTAGGATATAATCATGTGCATTACCTACATGTACTTATTCTAACAGGAGACTGTGAATATGCACAGTGTGTATAGTCTGGACTCATCCATCCATTAGAATATAGAACAAAGACACGGCTGCTTTTATAAAACACATATCTGTGCTTCACAAATAGATGCATGCATTTATATAAAAAGGAAGCAAAGAGAGACTAATAGTATTTCAAAGGCAAACCGACCTATACGTATACACCTACAGGCTCGCACATACATATATGACATCATTGAGGACTACTAGTTAAATGCTAAAATACACCTACAATATACAACAAACAGCTAAAAACATGCACATTTCTATCCATGCTGTGTACAGGTCACTTTTTCCGTTTGTGTAATCTCCTCCAGGAACATTTTTAAGGGCATTTTCAGCTTTGGCCAACAGAAGCATTTTTCCAGTCGTGACAGTTTGGTGAAGTGTGAAAACTAATTTCAAATTTGGGTCCAACACAAAACTGTGGTCCGGGGTTCGGTTCAATGCGGTTATTAATATAACAATATCGATTAGTGCAGCTTTAAAGATGCAATGTCCACCACTGGGAACATTCAATCTAAATTTACATTCAACAGTTATATAAAAAAAAACATTTTCTCACTCCCGACTCGTCAAATAGCGCTGCTTGGTCAGCGCCCCTTGCCATCAGAGACCGACGCACGGGGTGCCTCTCTTGCGTTACGTTTGGACGGACCAGGGACGGCGTGTCAATATACACGTGTTACCTGCATAGTGTCATTTCAAAACAAACTTTCGTTTTCACAGGAAGTTAAGTCAACACAACCACTTAGTTAGGATTAGGAAACGGTCGTGGTTGGCGTTAACTTCACTGACTTGCAACTGACGATACTAACGAGTCACGTGACTAAAGTCTGACGAGACAAAATAAGTCAACGTTATTTTTAGTTTCACACGAACAGCGATCTCTTGGTTGAAAGTCTGGTGTTTGTTTGACTCATCCACCACTCTTGTTTTTCATCGCCCTCTCCCGGTTTCCTCCCGGGGTCACATTCTCCCACATTTCTCCCGATTTACGGCTTTTTTGTTTTCTTTTTCGTTACCTCAACCTGTTTCCGGCGCTGTACAGCGAGTATAAGCTCTACTGTTTCCACCCGGATGACAATAGAGCTACACCTGATATATTTTTCTGGCGGAGGAGAGCTGCGCTTAAAGGGACTGTTTGTAACTATGTAAGCGTATAAATGTACCGGGTCGGGACACATGCGCGCTCTCATATGCGCGCTCGCGTGTGGCCGGAGCCTCGTCTCCTCTGCCTGCTCGCCTTCACTCAGACAGCACGCGCATTCTCGCGTATTCGCTCCACCTCTAGACGTGAACGCGCGCTCACTCCACACTGCAGAAGAGTTAGTTTAGCTCTGAGAATATCTAGTGAATGTACAGTGGACGTTTGTGCAGAAATAACTGCTGCAGCTCCTCCAGAGAGAAACGTTACCGTCTCCATCCTGCGCCCGCAGGGAGACACCGGGGGCCGGTGTCACGGTTCACGTTTCTCTCTGCGGAGCCCCGTCACTTCACAAGACAAGGAAAACCTCTGTTGGTGCGCACTGTGTCAGTGAAGGCAAGCAGGCAGCGCAGGAGAGGCTCCAGTTGCCGGTGTCTCCCTGCGGGCGCAGGAGGCTGAGGCAGGAAAAGCCAACACTAGGATCAGCATTGATTCATGGAGAGACCTTCGTCTGGTCAGCTAACATTACTGCCAAGCAGCTGAAATATAGAGTGATATTGTGCTTTTAGCCTATTTAAGATAAAAATGCTGTTGCAGTGTACTTATTATTTTGTTATTTTCATTCTTTAGAAATCACCTCACCAGAATGAAGGAAACAAAGTCTCTGAAACTCGTATTTTTCTGGTGGAGGACAACCAGACCCCCCACGTTGGTTTTGAAATCCTCCCTATTTTTGAGGTCTCAGGGTTGGCAAGTGTGCGCTATGCTTTGATAGTTTGTTTATTGGATTAAATCCAAAGTGGCAGAAATGGGAAAAACAAGTTGTATTACAAAACAGGACTGGTTAGCATGCTCATTTCAGTAGCAACACAACACATAGAAGTCTTTAACTTAACGTCAACACTGTAACCTCTTCACATCCTGCCTTTAATATTTTACACATCACACCTTTAAGAAGGTCCGCAGGCAGCTGAAAGCACTGTTTGCATTGAGAGCACCAAACACATTGATAGGTTTACATTTGATTCTGTATTCCCCATCTCAATAACTGACACAGACTCACGTATCCGAGTGTGAGAATGCCCTGAACCGAGTCTCTGCATGTCCTCTGACCTCCGATGTCACAGCTTGAAGCACCGAACAAAATCTATTGTTCAGAAACTAAATGTGAGGAGGAAGCACTTTACCGGAGTTGGGCTTTGACTGGGAACATTTTTCTGGAGTCCGACTTCAACACGGGGGCATAAAAATGCTTTCAAGCAGCCCCGATGCCTCACAGGAGACGCTGAACTCCTGGGAACTAAAAAGGTCATTCGGTGAGTCATGCCTTTGAAGAAGAAAGACAAGCCCACCGACGAACAGAAGAAAAAAGCACGTTTAATTTTTCATCTCTTGCTTCAAAAGAGAAGAGACAGAGAGGGGACACTGACTAACTGGAGATTCTTCCAAATATAGAGCCTGCATTTCAACAGACGGGAGACAGGGCTGCGTGGGACTCTTTGATGTCAACACCTAGCACTCAAATCTATTTTCCTCCGATGCTTTGAAAACTCTGACAGGAAACAAATCCATATTTTAATAGCCAGGTAGGTCAGAGCAGCCAGTGTGCACCGCTATCCACCTTGACAAAAGGAAGAAATGACAAACTCTCTGCCTGCACAGATTTAGTGAAAGCCGGGAGGTTAAAGGATTGAGTCTCCACAAGGCCTCAGAACCAACGCAGCCTCATGAAATGGTCTAAAACAATGCTACAAATATCCTGTAACACACTGGCCGTGTTACAGGAGAAGCCCGGAGCTTACAGAGAGAAAAGAAGTGGACTGAGACGGCGTCCCCGAGTCTGCCTGAATGATGAAACACGATGAGAAACACTAATGTGTCTCCTGGGACGACTCGTCCTGTGGATGTACTCGACGTGCATTCCCTCGGCCGGTGAAAAATGATTATTAACAACAGTGTTTATCCCAAAAATATATTCTTAGCAACAGAACCAATTCAGACCACAGCACACTAAAACTTGACCCACAGGACGGTTACGGTCTTTCAGAGGCTGTAGGAGGTTCAGTTTAAGAGCTAGAGTGAAGATACTGGTATAATATGAAACCAGAAAACCTGATGAATCCATCGGCACCATGTCATACTAGCCTACAAGGAGGTTTTCAAAGGGGTCCCTTGACCTCTGACCTTCAGATCAGTGAATGTAAATGGGTTCTATGGGTACCCACGAGTCTCCCCTTTAGAGACATGCCCACTTTATGATAATCACATTTGAATATTTCTGCATACTGGCCATGACGCAGCATCGACTCCAATCAGGTCTCATTACGGCTCCTTCCTGCCTCGTTCCTGCCTCCTTCCTCCCTCCTTCCTGCCTCCTTCCTACCTCCTTCCCGATCACGTTTTTCCTCAACAAAATTTAGCACAAGTCTGGAGCGTTATTTAACCTCCTTCACGTTAAAATGAATTTGCGTTAACTTTGACAGCCCTGATGGGAACACTTTGTCGGAGGAGACCGTGTCGAGATGAGAGGTATATAACCCAGATATTTAGTTGTATGTTTAGTTGCCATAATAAATTGCTAAAATAAAGTTAACTTAAAGCAGCCGTCCAGTGAGACGGACGTAAAGTTGGCTGCACACTGAGAACTGGCGTTTTATATATCTCGTTTGGATTCAGTTCTCCGGTGGCGGAGTAAAATAAATATGTGTATCTGTGTGCCAGCTGGCTGTCGGTTATCTCAGCCTGCAACATCAGACAACTGAACACTGAAGAAGAAGAAAACAGAACAAACTCTCCTGTTTTCTGACTTTTTCATTAAAACTGACAACAAATCAGGAGGCTTGAAGTGGATCCGCGGAAACTGATCTGAACTTTCTGTTAGCAGGAAATCATAAAAGACAACAGGAGTGTTTAACATATAAAGTTATGTCAAGTTAAAGCCTGGATGTCCTACATGATCCAAGGATGCATGATGTGAGTGAATCACGGTCGTCTCAACAGTTAACAGCTGAACAGAACAATATAAACGCTGGTTGTGTGTTTGAGAGAGAGAAAGTGCCAACCCTCCAACATACCACACATACCATCTCTGACCCAACAGGGAGGAACTATTAACACCCAGCAGCCTCCGGAGATGTGCAACTCTACCCTGTTCACTACATCTATTTATTAATATTAATAATAATAATAATAATAATAATAATAATACATCACATTTATATAGCGCTTTTCAAAGTTTTACTCTTTACATACTGTAGAATAAAATAAAAACAAGTTGTAAACTCTTTAATAGAGATACAAAGATAATAAAATAGAATGTTGTTGAATAGGAAATGTAAAACAAGGCCATATGTAGCCAAAAGTGGCTCCACAAACGATATGCAAGTATGACTAATGATTACTTTTAAAGTAAAATATGAAGCCAAACACAGCACTGATACTTAGCACTTGTATATCTGACTAAAGATAATCATTTTACAACAACGTGTGCAGTGGAAGTGGAGGAAGTGGCATCAAAGTTATTCTAAGAGATTCAAAATGAGCATTAAAAACACAGCTGACAAGATACCGAGATTATTAAAAGAGCAAAGGAGATTATAAACAATGACTGAGCTGCTATCTAATAAATTAAATATTGTACAGTCAATCAATGTGTCATGGTTAGGGCTGAGTATTAGGAAAGAATCTGGCGATAAAATTAGATTTTCCTTGATTAAAAGTAAGGAAAAACTGTCGCAATATAAAGAACACACCAGAAATACACCATTTTTAAAATAGGACAAAACAACTAATTAGTACTGCATTCAAAAAACCGCATGTGATTATCATAAAGTGGGCATGTCTGTAAAGGGGAGACTCGTGGGTACCCATAGAACCCATTTACATTCACACATCTGGAGGTCAGAGGTCAAGGGACCCCTTTGAAAATGGACATGACAGTTTTTTCCTCTTCAAAATTTAGTGTAGTTTGGAGCGTTATTTAACCTCCTTCATGACCAGCTAGTCTGACCTGGTTGGTATCGATGGATTCATCAGGTTTTATAGTTTACTATGACACCAGTATCTTCACTCTAGCTTTAAAACTGAGCCGCTACAACCTCAAAATCACAAGTTGCATTAAAGAAATTAGTGGCGTTAAAACTAATTTGCATTAAGGCGTTATTCTTGTCATGTCAGCCTGCCGCGCACCGAAACTTCAAAGTCCAAAAACTGGTATTTGGGACAGCCGTTAAGTTTTCCAAGTATTGTTTTTTGTTAGTTGATAAAACACAATTAATTAACCCATTTGAGGGGTGGTGGCGGGATATTCTCAGCTTATAGGAACTAACCAGGGTTACTTTTAGGAGCTCATGACTTCAAGACAATCTGAGTAAAGAAGGAGGAGAATAAAAGTTAGTCTGATAAATGAAGTTTGGTTCCCTTCTAATAAATGTCCATCAGGCCTGAACTCAGAGGCAGTTAGACGTCCCATGATCCTCTGCTCTGCTCTCCACCGGCGCCACAGTTTTACCCACACGGCCGGCCCCTGTGATGTTCCGTGTCAGCCCGTCTGGTGTGTTTGGGTGTCTGGGAGCCGTCCGGCGGCCAGCGGCCAGCGGCCATGACAGTTCTGTCTGAGTGATCAAACACGCCCACGCTGTGATTTCCACGACGGCGAGCCAAAACAGACCGGAGGCCCTCGGAGTCTCGGTTACAACCGGCCCGTTCGCTGACAGTTTACACCGTAACACCTCTCACAATATGCCAACCGCACCGCTGAGCCTGCCAGAGGCCTTCACACTGTTGTCTGGTGGAGGAAAACATCTCTCTGAATATCTACAACAACGCATCTCCACAATAACCTGGAGTCTCGGAGTCTGTGCTGCAGAGGAGCAGCTTTAGATATCATCATATAGACATCACCTCAAATACATCTCAACATCATCTCCACTGCCATATAGAGACAGGTAATACTAGCTCGAAATTGGCTTGTGTGTCTTTAATTTAGCACTTTATTGTAGTTTTATTTCTGCACTCTAGACGGCTTATTATCCCCTTATCAAGTATTTGATGTACGACGGCGTATTAGGGCCATTGTAGGTAAAACAATAACTTCTGAGCTGGGGGAGGGGGTAATACTCAGGGGAAAAACTCCAAGATTAAAGTCGTAAATTTACAACTTTAATCGTGAGACTATAAAAGACGTACATTTATGAAAAAAAAAATTAGAAAAATAATAAATACATTTTCCTTTTTAATCTCAGAGAATATCCAAGTTTCTTTCTCGTAATTTAACTACTTTAATTTCGGTTAGAAACTGGCCAAAATATGGTTAAAAAATGTTTTTAGGACTGAATTATAGACATAAATATGATGGGGTAATAGGGCCATTGAAAGTAAAAATAATAAGAAAATTACAGAGCCGGGGGAGAAAAAAATGTCTCTATATTCTCTGAGATTAAAGTGGTAAATTTATGGCAAAAAACACAAATTTACGATATTATAAAGTCATAAATTTACAAGAAAATTAGAAAAACAAGAAAAATAGTGGCGTGCAAAAGCGTGGGAACGCCTGCCACCGTCTGGATTTCGTTGCTCCTATAGTAGAGTTATTATGGTAAGGGTGAGAGATGGTAAGAGAATATCCAAGTTGTTTTCTTGTAAATTAACCTCTCTCTTTCCCCTCCCTTTGAGTTGTGTGGTGATTTAAGTTCGTAATGTCATTTGTGTTAAACTGAGAAAAAATAAGAATTAAAAACTCTGCATAACAAAATGAAAAAAATCCCAGGAATCAGTGCCTCTTATCATTAAACAAGAGAGAAGAAGTAAAGTTGTTTGCGAGCGGTGGAAGAAGTATTCAGATATTTTACTTGGGTAAAAGTGACAATAATACAGTGTAAAAATACTCTGTTGCAAGTAAAGTACCATATTTGTCTACAAAAAGAAGAAAAGCAGAATTATAAAGTAGCGTAAAATGGAAATACTCAAGTTAAGTAGAAGTACCTCTTGTACTTGAGTAAATGTACTTCACTACATTCCACCACTGGTTGTTGCACTAAAATGAAATGCTGATGATTTTAGAAAATAAATGTAACATGATGGTTTGTGACGGAAGCAACTTGAGTTATTTCTAAAAACTCAATAACAGACAGAACTAACTTGATACTGAACAGAATCAACATGCACGGACATAAAACTAGCTCTGTATAAATAAATAAATAAATAAATAAATAAATATGTTCTTATTGGAGCATATCGTTTTATGCTAAATGCCAGAAAATGTCAGAAAAATGTCCTATAATAAAAAAATCTGAAATATTTCCAAAAAGTGGCCCAAAAATGTCAGGAAAAAAAGTCAGAAAAAATGTCAGAAAAATTACCAAAAATTGTCCAAAAAAAAGTCTGAAAAAATATCAGAAGAAGAATCCGATACTGGTATCATGTGAAACTATAAAACCTGATGAATCCATCGGTACCAACCATGTCAGACTAGCTGGTCATGAAGGAGTTAAATAACGCTCCAAAGTTACACTAAATTCTGGCGAGGAAAAACTGTCATGTCCATTTTCAAAGGGGTCCCTTGACCTCTGACCTCCAGATCTGTGAATGTAAATGGGTTCTATGGGTACCCACGAGTCTCCCCTTTACAGACATGCCCACTTTATGATAATCACATGCAGTTTGGGGCAAGTCATAGTCAAGTCAGCACACTGACACACTGACAGCTGTTGTTGCCTGTTGGGCTGCAGTTTGCCATGTTATGATTGGAGCATATTGTTTTATGCTAAATGCAGTACCTGTGAGGGTTTCTGGGCAATATCTGTCATTGTTTTGTGTTGTTAATTGATTTACAATAATAAATATATACATACATTTTACATAAAGCAGCATATTTGTCCACTCTCATGTTGATAAGAGGATTAAATACTTGATAAATCTCCCTTTAAGGTACATTTAGAACAGATAAAAAATGTGTGATTAAATATCTTAATTGATTGACAGTAGATTAAATCTACATGTCCATTCAGACACTCAAACAAAACAACTAACTAACAGCGGTTCTTCTGTTGTTACCAGAATACCTGCGGTCGTCTCAGCTGTCAGCTGTTGTTCTGCTGCTTCTGACCAGTTAAACTGAGAAACATTAAACACAGCTAGCTCGGTGTTTTCATGACAACAGCTCCAGCAGCTTTCTGAGGACATGACAGCTGGATGGGTGAGAAAGACGAGGTGGTCACTATTTTTAGCAGCAATAATTGCTTAATATCCTCTCATAATAAACATCTCGCACCTCTGGACGGTTTGATGGCGAGCGGATTAGTGTCTCAGCGTAGATCAGAGCAGCGACGTAGTCCTTCATTGTTCTCAGCTCCCATTAGTGAACAAATCTGTTCACTAGTATGCAGAGAAAGAAAAGCTGCAGGAAACGTCTCTCTGCTACATGTAGTCCACATCTGCAGCTTTGTGCACGCTCTACATAAACTGTACTATTGTACTCCGAAGAGTTTCCGTAGCATAATATCTTTTTTTCTGCCCATAATCACACCTCGCTGCTCATATTTATGAGCCCTCGCTGGCTGGTTCTGCTCTTTTTAAGAGTGGAAATTTGGCCCAGATAACGACGCTTAATGGATCAGTGAAAGAATCACAGTCAGTCACCCAACTTGTTTAATACCTCTCATGTAGTTGTTGCATATTAACCGTGAAATGTAGTTGGAATCTGAAATAATCTGAAACTTTCTTTTTTTAAAAAGGGTAAAAATATATTAAAGTACATAAAGTCAATCCAGAGGAGTTTGATGGGTTGTGAGCGTCAAAGTGAGCTCCCACTGGAATTAAGGCCTAAAGGCTCAGACACACCAACCCGACACCAAAGAACCAGCGGTGATGAAGGTCCACTGTTGCCTCGCCTCACATCGCCTTCGTCAAAAAGTTACATCCGAACACGCCGCAAAGACTACAGCCGACGGCCGACTACCACGTACGTTCTGAGCCTGTGTGAGAGGAAATAACTCTACCTACCAGCAGGCGGCGCTAGTCTGTATTCATCATTCAAAAAGGGAAACAGGAAGACCGAGGACGGCGGATATTCTGATATGTACATGAAACAAAGCGGCCTTCAAGATGCCTGAAACGGACAAAAAGCCTCCGACGCAGGCAGACTAGACCAGGCCGACAAACGCTCACCGACGGCCTCAAACCTCAGCTCGCAGCTAATGATGCTAACAGTGAAAACAACGGCTGAAGTGCTGACAGTGTTTTAAAATATACACACAAAAAATAAATAGGTAGGGCTGCCTCTTCTTACCTATTTATCGCAATTTACATTTACATTTTACGATTTGAAATAGATGTTTTAATGCCAGAATCGATATATCTGCTTCATCTGAGTCTGTGTGGAGGTAGAAGGAAGTTACCGCTTTTATTGTGGTAGTCTGAGTAACGTGACGTCATATCCGTTCCGTATCCGTCAACCAAAACAAACCTCAGAAAGTAGAAAACTCGAGGGTCGTCGTGGATACGAGCTGCACCCTCACATGTTAAATCCAGCGTGGTAAACACTACACATCCAGTAAAGGATGGAAACACTTTGGGTTTCACACATTGACAGGAAAAGCAGAGCTAGACAGAGCAGAGCTAAAGCTGCATGCTAACTCTGTAACGGACAGGAAACGTTATGGTATGGCGGTAACGTTGCGGTCGAGCCGGCCGTCGCAATAAATCCCAATATTTAATCCCAATGCTTGTAGAATCAGGAGATCGGTGTATCGTTCCAGCCTTATGTGCTGTGCAGAGTGTTTACATCACTGAAACTTCCTCTCTCTCTCTGAACTACTATCATCCCCTGAGATCCTCATGCTGCCTTCACTGTTAACTCACTGAATAGGATTCATTTACAGGCAGAGCCGTGATGAGGATGACCGCTCTAACTGATCCCTGACCTGTAGCTCATGAGCAGTAGCGTCCCGCGTTCAGCTTGTAGAAGCAGCCGAGGATTAAACTGTGTCCATATAAGGCCAGGTGAGGAAGACTCGGAGCCTTATCACACCCTCCGACCTGCTCCGCCTCCAGCGGGGAAGCATCGCTGGAGACGGATCTGAGGACAGCCGACCACAGAATAATGATAACCTCAGAGCTGAGAGACGGACCATCTGTAATTTCAGAGCCACTTTTAGCTCAATATAACCAGCCTGTTCTAAATATAACCAGAATAAACACTTCTGTCTGTGAGGGGAACCATTAGGATGCTGCAGTTTACAGGATACACCGTTAGATTCCCCACAGTGAGACTATATAAGACACGTCAGCTATATTAGCATATGAATAATGCTGACGGCTGCAGAGTGGATCTGTAAACTCATTAAAAACAGACTCACTACTGTAGGGCTCATCGTTTACAACAATCTGATCATCAATCTTCTGGATCCAGCTTCTAAAGAAAATGACACGTTGCTGCTGATGCTGTGCACACTTGTGAGTTGTATTTTATCTACAGCTGTCCTCGACCGAAGAAATTCTTAGTCGACTAACATTCAAAAGATTTTGTCGATTAGTTGATTTAAATCAACAGATCTGTAAAACTGAGTTTCTCCACAAAGAACTAACACAAAAGCTCCACTTGAAATCTGGAGTTTACCAGAGATGAGCATGAATAAAGCATAAATAAAATGACTAATCGAGTAAAGAAATAAACTAATAGGTTGTTTTGTTGACCAAGAGGGGGCAGCTCTAATTTTATCGTTATTGTATTATACTTCATATTATCTCATTTTTATACCTTCGCAAAGGAAATTTTAGAAAGCATTTATTTATAACTTGTTATGCTGTAGTCTATATGTATATATCAGAGTTGGGACGATTCACTTATCTCCTGATTCAATACTATCACCATACTTGGGTACCGATTCGATATTTTACCACTAGACCATGAAGGGAAAAAGTTGAATCAGACACTTCTAGAGACTTTTACTTTGGAAAATCTCTAAATGAATCCAGTAAGAATGTTTGATTTTCAGCATGTATGTAGTCAGAGACGTCCTGAAGTCAAATATATCAGTTATTGTCAGAAAGTATTTATTTTCCAGCAATCCAAAAATCAAAGAATAAAAACATTTCCCTCACAGATTAGTGGTGTTTTCTTTTTCATTTATAATGTTTTATACTTCTGGTGAATATAATCCATCAATCTGATTTCATCAATTCTGATTAGATGTATTGTGTATATTCAGTTCCCTTTGTTAACACCTTATTTTGAAAACCAGACGTAGTTACCACTTCCTGTAACTTCTCCAAGGTGGTCTCTAGCTCTCCCGTCAGCTCCGTTCTCTTTATCATCCATGGTCAGCTCCATCGGGGCCGTTTCAATGCAGAGAACACAAATGTCAGTATCTGGGTGCTCTACAGTCGTAGCGTCGGCCCATTTGACCACGGAGACGAGAGCGACGGCCGGCTCCACCGCCACGTTACCGTCATACCATAACGTTTCCTGTCCGTGACAGTTAGCATGCAGCTTTAGCTCTGCTCTGCGTAGCTCTGCTTTTCCTGTCAATGTGTGAAACCCAAAGTGTTTCCATCCTTTACTGGATGTGTAGTGTTTACCACGCTGGATTTAACATGTGAGGGTGCAGGTCGTATCCACACTGACCCTCCGACGTTTTAGACTCTCTGAGGTTTGTTTTGGTTGACGGATACGGAACGGATATGACGTCACGTTACTCAGACTACCACAATAAAAGCGGTAACTTCCTTCTACCTCCACACAGACTCAGATGAAGCAGATATATCGATTCTGACATCCCATTAGTTGGAGCCCTGAATCTGAGTCTGTTACATGTCTGTTCTTCATGGGACGTTTGTGTCCTGATTGGTTAGCGCTCCTCATGCAGGCGGTTTAATTGGCGACGGGCCCGCTGCCCCACATCCGTCCGTCCTCTGTCATGCACTCTCCCTGCAGAGCACGCTGCTTTATGTCTCGCTCACAATGGCGCCTCTATAAAAACTCTGAACGGTGCCAAGTAGAGCAGCTCTGTCTCTCAGAACACCAGTCAAAGATTTGTGGAGAAATTAAGCTAAAAATATATTTGTACAGATCTGTAAATAGGCTGCTATGATTATCACATCAAGCACCGTCATTTCATCGGTGAGTCATCTGTAAATGTGCGAGTGAGTCTCTAGTATGAGTACCAGAAAAACACCATACCCCCCCACCACCACCCTCTACCCATCTACGACCTGAAGACAGGACAATGGATTTGCATTCATTACTGATGATAATGGAATTACTTTCCACAATTAGCATAATGGCACATAATGGACTCAATGGACTCTTCGTGCCACCTTGACAAAGGCGGCCTGTGAGGCGCTACGTAACCGTAACTGTGCATGCAAGCACACTGTGCACCACCAGCAGCACCGCGTACATGCTTCAATCCCATCAGGGCTCTTTAACCAGCGCTGTCTGAGGAGAGGAATAGCTGCACACGCTCACTAACTGGGTTGGTATTAGATAGAGATGTTCCTTCCCAATACAGACTCCGATACCTGAGTCTTGCCATACTTGTGGTATCGGCTGATACAAGTACCAATCCGACATCAGTGTGATAATTAACAGCTGTTCACTACTGATGATGTTTGATTGTGATATGATTACTATCTGTGTTGTACGGCCTGGCTCAGGTTAAACTCTTTCATGTCAAGCATGAACAAACACTGACAGAGGATGAATGCTGTTTTGGAGCGGCGAAGAAGATTTTTTTTTTTCTGGGTTGATAAATTATGGTATCAGATAATCGGTGCGTAGAGAAATTTTGGGCGTATCGGATGTATTTCCGATACTGGTATCGGATGTATTTCCGATACTGGTATCGGATGTATTTCCGATACTGGTATCGGATGTATTTCCGATACTGGTATCGGATGTATTTCCGATACTGGTATCGGTATCGGAACAACTCTAGAATTAGAATACTTTTAGAGCAGTGGCAGGCCGTGTATTTTAGACTGTCGGTGCTATCCTCCAGCAATTAAACCACGTAAACACCCCTTATTCACAGTGACAGGAACGTTTATCCAGTGGAATTAAGTGATTTACTCCAGAGTTGACAAGTCTGCTCATTTTAAGCGACTTTGGTCTTGTTTTCCTGGAAAGTCGCTTACTAATATTAGTAGTCATGGGCTGCGTGTCTTTGGGCTTGTTTCTAAAGTGTAGTTGCTTGTTTGGGTTCCTCTCATTCTCCTGTATATCGGTCTAGTTTGTCCTGTTGCAGGATCCGTACAACAACCCTGATCCCTCCGTTCCTCCCCGTCCCCCCATACATCAAGATGACTGACAGTCGCTCACCGCCACCGCCACCCAGAGTTGTTGTTGTTGTGAGACAAATCTTTGCAGGGTTGATGGAGTTTAGCTCACAATGTCAGGTACTAAGTGGGCGAAATATGGCAAAAAGCACAGTAGAACAAAGACTGGGAAAAAGAGAGTGGACTTAAAGATTGGATTCATTCTCAAGTGGGGCGACGGATTCGAAAGCAGTTTGCCGTTTTTGTAAGTGTGACATACAAGCACATCATGCCGATCTGGTTTGACAAGAAAGAACAAGAAAAATGCAAAAATGCAATGAAATGCATGCAATCCAAAATAAATGCATACATATATATGAAGTGATCGAGTGGCCGCCTCTTCTCTGTAGCCGACTCGTCTCAGTACAAAGACTCAAAGTCCAAATTTATTGAAGAAAGATAGATGCAATCATTTCCAAAATTCACAACGTTTGTATCTAACGAAATATTCTGCTTCAATCCATTTTTGTTGGCGTTTAGCCTTTCAAAAACAATATTTTCACTGCGGTACAACATGGCAAACTCAAAATCTGACTGGTGAAAGATCCAGTCTATGGTTTACAGCTTGTTCTGCTGCTCCCAAGAGGCCAAAAGCAATTCATCCTGCTCTGAGGGATCTATTTTCTTGTCACTAACATGTTCCAAACATCGGGCGGAGGTGCAGCTGGGTATAAATACTGCAGAGTAACACCTTGCTTTCACATGTGGTATTTACAACTACACTTTATGACACCGACATGCCATAAATCACCAAACCGACCACAAACGGGAGTGTTGAAGAAAAAAATAAGTCTCTGGTTCAACTAGGAAGCATCTGGCAGGTGGAAGGAGACAGTAAATCCAGCCAGGAACAGGAACTCTAGCCGTTTCCCTGGATATCATGATGGTTTTACTCATGAGGCCGGAGACACACACACACAGGTCGTATTCATGAGGTTGAACCTGGGATCTGATTCCTGCTCCGGCTGCACAGATTCACAGAGCGCCTCTGATTCATTGATTATGAGGTAAGCCTGGGAGACAGGAGAGGAAAACAGAAAGAGAGGGGGACAATACATCATGTCCTCGTCTCAAGCCGGGTTACATTAAAACACTTAGTCGCTGCTATTTTTAAACCACCATCTTTTCTCTCCAGCTAAATGTTACAGGTCAAGGATTTTACTCTGGACCGGAGTCCTGCTCTATGAGGTCACTCCAGACGTGGACTAAAACAACAAGGTCCTGGTTGTGGAGGCTGGCGGGTCGGTGCACTTCTCTGCCACGGTACAGACACCGGGACACGAGGACTCTTCTAGGAAAAGGGCACAATCCTCCAGGAAACAAATGTCCTTATGCTCAAATAGCTCTTAGAAATATTTAACTATTTGGTTGCACCAGCGAGAAGAGACGACAACAAGCAACAGGACAAAAGACCTCTCAGGTTTTCTCTCTTTACTGACTCACTGTGAGAGTTTTCACCACGCAGAACAATAATTCATCTAACACAGGAATACAGAAAAAGAACTCCTCTATGGTTAATGCAAAGAACGTATATTAATAAGAAGTGAAAGAGACTACCAGACGCCAGTAGAACGTCCTCCTACAAAGAGACGTACAAAAGTAAACACTATTATTGTCATATTTAATGTCTCTACTGAAATGTCCTGTGTTGAACAATAAAAATACTATTATAACTATTTACTTATTTATTTATTAAACTTTTTTGCCTAGCTGCTTCCCAAAGGAGCAGAAAGTGAGCGATGGACATAAATGGAAGTTGGAAAAATCCAGATTTTGAGATCAATCTCAAACTTTTTCATGTCACGGAGAGTTTGGGATCGTCGGTGAGCGTCTGTCTGTCTAGTTTTTGTCGGTGTGTCCCGCACCGTCGGCTCTAGTCTGCCCGTGTCAGAGTTTTTTTCGGCCGATTCAGCATGTTGAATCGGCGGTGGAGCTCGTCAGTGAGAGAAATCACTCTGATTGGCTGTTCAGCTTAAACCAATCAGTGCACGAGAAGAGAAACGGAAGTGAGGAAAGCAAGAAAACGAGTAAAGTCAAGAGGAAAAACACAACTCATCTTCAATCATCTGATCATAACCTCCGCCAAGGCCGAAGGCCTAGGAAGGAGGTTATGTTGGCTTGTTGGTTTGTTGGTTTGTCTATTAGCAGGATTACTCCAAAAGTCTGCGATGGATTTGAATAAAATCTTTTGGAGGGGTGGGGTGTTGCACAATGAACAATCCATTCGATTTTGGTGGCGATCCGGATCATGGTCCTGATTCAGGAATTTTTTTAAGCATTACGATCAGCCAGAACATTTACACCTCTGGGTATAACACATGCACAGTGTAACTGCCAGATTGCCAGCAGAGAGAGGGAAAGAGGGACAGCGGGTGTCACATGTGGATGATGGCGCAAGCTGAACGGCGAGGGCACGGCTTGGATCATTTGTTCCTATTATGAAATCGCCCTTAAAGACATACTTCTTACTACAGACCTTGGCGGAGGTCTGCGCTCTCCGAGTGCACTTCTAATTCCAGATATTTTCACGGCGACATGAACATCTGGAATGAAGCTAAGCGGTGAGTGAGAGCGGTGTGAAAATGGTCGGCAGACAACGCTTTGTTTCATGTACGTATCATAACAACAGCTTGTATATCCGCCGTCTTCGCTCTTCCTGTTTCCCTTTCTGAATGATGAAAGCAGACTACCGCCGCCTGCTGGTGTGGAGAGGTATTTCCTCTCACGCAGGAGCAGAACGTACGTGCTAACAGGCCGTCGGCTGGAGTCTTTGCGGTGTGTTCGAGTGCAGCTTGTTGGCCGAAACAAAGGAGACGTGAGGCGACGCAACAGTCGGCCTTCATTGCCGCTATGTCTTTGACATCGGGCAGGAACAAAGCAGCGTACTAGGCCACCATAGAGATGATGTTATAAAGCCTGCAGTGACCTGTGTTAGAAACGATCAGCTTGTTTTCCCCCAACTAGACCTTCAGTGAAAACATACACATTAGAAACTAATGACTCATACAAATAAATGACACATGAATTGAATCCGATGTAGTGCTCAGTAATAGAACCGTGTGGAGAATAGTAACCGCTAGATCAATCACAGAAGCAGCATTTCTTCTGTTCATTCAGAGAGAACATGAACGGTTCTGACTTTACCTTCTGCGGGACAACTCTATCCAGAGGTTTGTCTTTATTTTGGTAGAGAAACGTAACTTTACGCTCTGAAAAGATGCAGCGTTTTTGTCCTCCTTCATATGAAAGTCACCTTCACCTTCCTCCGAGGGCATCATCGAGAGGAAGTAATCACTCGTGGCTGTGTTACACATATACGTTTCAGTTATAGTGTACCTTTTTAGAGGACACAGTTCTCATTAAGTCGTTCATAAAGGAGAAATCATGGCAGAAACATCCGCTGATCCTCCTCGTAGCTGTCAACAGAAGGTAATACAGCCGCCACACAGGGCTGACCAGGAGAAATGACCTGACTACTGCAAATAAACTGAGTCAATACCGAGGTCATGAGACCGAGCCGTCGCACTGAGATCAAGCCATAATGCACGAGGTGATATCCATTCAAATATAATAAATACATCATTATTCTACCGTAGTTAATGCCGCCGTATCACCCGTCCTGTAAAAAACTATTTTCCATTAACAAGTCAGTCTAATGTGCTCCGGGGCCGCACTGATGAAATATGAGTGCAAGAGATTTCACTGAACCAACAGCAACATCATTAATAAATAATATGCAAGTGTACATTTTATTTATTACTCACATCACCAGAAACTATCCACCTGCTGTAAAACCTGTTTTATAGCCACAGGGAGACGCTGGTTGTGCTGCAAACATCTAGTCTTATTATTATTATCTCTGTAGACTTATTTTACTTTTCTTTCCATAAGAAAAATGCCTACGAAAACCTAAACCACAACAAATAAAGTTATATATTCATATAATAACGTTTAGTAACTGTAAAACAAAGTATTCAAAAACAAGGGAGGAGAAAAAACTAAAACAATAATTATATATATATATAATTATATATATATATATATAATTATAATTATATAAATATATATATAATTATAACTATATAAATATATATATAATTATATATATATATATATATATATATACACATACATACATATACACTATATACATATACTATATATATATATTATTCATCTATTTTCTTGTTTTGTTTAGTTTTTATCTTTAATCTCTTCCTTGTTTTTATTCCTATTATTATTTTATCCTTTTACTTTAAAATATATAAACATTGTAGGATTATTATATAAATGAACCACATCATATTTAAGCAAAGGTAAATTTATGTTAACTCCTGCAATGAAGTATGATAATAAATAAATAAGAAATATTTAAAATAGAATAATAATAATTTGATATTATATAAAAATAAATTGTGTTTTGTATTTTATCCCTTATCTTTATTATTATTTATTTTATATATTAGTTATTATTTTCTTTTTTCTAATTAACTTTAATTTTTACTTTTTTTTTTACTATTCAACATCATATTCAAGCAAATGTAACTTCTGCAAAAAAGTATAATAAATAAAAATATATAACAAATTAATAATAATATTATCCTTGATCAAACCTTAATTAAAATATGTTTTATTATTTATTTTATATATTAGTTATTATTTTCCTTTTTCTAATTTACTATCATTTTTCCTTTTTTCACTATAAAATATATAAACATTGTAGGAATTATATAAATGAAGAACATCATATTTAAGCAATGTAATGTTATATTAACTCTTGCAATAAGTATAATTAATAAATAAATAAATTCTGTAAAAACTGTATTCCAATTAAATGTCATTTTGTTTAGAGACAAAGAAAGCTCCACTTTTAATGTGCTCTATTAATGAGGTGACTTAATAGTCAAATGTGTGAGCGTGAACTGTTTACTTCCGGGGTACATTATTTAACATTATTTACTGCCTAATATTGTATCTCAGTCAGTTCTCAGAGGCCTTATTTAGAAAAAGGTTTTCTCACAACAAACCGCAGGGTCACATCATCATCCAGTAATGTTAACAATGCAGATTTAATGAGGCTGGGACACGTAGTAACGCTCCCACGTCTGGCACTAATCAAGACCCACGATTCAAATCCTCAATCTGGAGGGAGTTCTGAACAACGACGAGGACCGACTCTCCCTTCACCTCAACTCTCACGATCACAGCCGGAGAGGTTCAAGGTCTTGATTCGCAAATGCAAAACTAAGACGGGTCTATTTTGTTGTCAGCTAATAAAAACTGGGTCATCACCAACTGCAGACTGTTGCCTGGAAATAACCTGCAGCAAAGAGCTTCTTCACCTCCTGCATCCAGGTCAGGATGTCACGCTACGTGCTGAAGGGTGTGTGTGTGTGTGTGTGTGTGTGTGTGTGTGTGTGTGTATTGCACATGACCAGTATCTCATTAAGAGCTGCTCTCAATGGTATAGACACTGGGCAGCTCCCAGTATAAGATGAAAAAAAAGACATAGTAAACGCCAGGCTAACTACTATGGAGGATGGAACCTGCCAAAATCAAAAATAAATAAATAAATAAATGTCATTAACTGTATCATAAAAATATTAAAAATAAATGTAGCATTAATTAATTGATAAAATGAGACATAAATTAATATTTCTGTTTTAATTTGCTTCTTTATTTATCTATTTTTGTATTAATTCCCTTACCTATTTACTCATTTAATTTTCTCTTTTATTTATTTATGTATTTATTTTTATTAATTGTTAAATGTATTTATTTTTTATTTATCCATTTATTTTTTGTAATTAGTATTTTATTGATTTCTTTTTACATGAACATTGTCACATTTTGGTCAACAAATGCAAAATAATATTAATATAAAAATAATTTAAAAACTAAATAAATAAAAAAATAATCTAAAAAAACATACAAATAAAATACAAATACATAAATCAAATACACAAATCAAATACATATTCCTACATTAATATTCATTATTTTTATTTTTAAATGCATGTATTTATTTATGTATTTTTTGCATTTATATATTTATTAATTTTCTTTCTTTACGCATTTCTTTTTACATTTCTTTATGCATATAATAAGAAGAAATAAATACATACATAAATAAATAAAAGCAGAAGAGTAAATAAATTAGGGATTTAATACAAAGAAAAATCAATAACATCAATTTATGTCACATTCTATCAATTAATTAATGTCTACATTTATTTTTAATATTATTTTTGCTAAATTTGATGACATTTTATTTATTTATTTATTGAGTCATTTATTTATGCCTGATTTTCCCTTTGCATGTGACCCCTTATTTATTTCCCCAAACTTATTTATTTCTGTATTCTTTTCTTTACACATTTTTGTTTACCTTTCTTAATGCATATGATAATAATAATAATACAAAATAAATACATAAATAAATAAAAGGGGAAATTAAGCCAAAGTTTAAATAAATAAGGGAATTAATACAAAGATAAATAAATAAAGAAGCAAATTAAAACAGAAATATCAATTTATGTCATATTTTATTAATTAATCAAAGTCTACATTTATTTTGAATATTATTCTTGCTACATTTAATGACATTTTATTTATTTATTGAGTCATTTATTGATTTTTATTGATTTTCCATCCTCCGTAAATTACGCCGTGCTAACGCTGATAGAGCTTCTGTCAGATCCTGTTGGTCAGGGGGCAAAAAAACACAACAGACTGAATAACAAAGCGGCAACAAAATGGAAATTCAGTCTAAATATCATGAAGATTAATAAAATTATCATCACAAAATATGAGCTGGTCAGCAAGAAGCAGAATCACATTATTATAGCCAGACGAAGTTCCTCGCTGGACAAATAATTCCATACAAGAGATGTACAGTATGTGTACCATAACTATTTATAATTCCCCCTGCAAATAATAAAGTCTGAATTCCTACAAACTAATTAAAGTTAATGACTGTCAGATGAGCAGAATGAAGCGATGAAGTGCCGCTCAGCTTCACCACAGCGGAAACACAACAGAGTGGAAACAGCCCATCACATTTAAACTTCACTGTCAAAGAATCTGCTGGTGATTAACATGGTCAAATATGCAGACATCACAAAGAGAGGACGGACTCTCTTTACTGAGCATGCAACAAGCTGTTGGACGAAAAAAGTCTTCAACTAATGAAGAAAAGTCATGATTGATGAAACATCCAAGCTAATGCAACACCAAGACTTTGATCATTTTGGACTGAATCAAATGCTTCCAAACACTGAATCATGACTGCTTCATAGTAGGGATGCTCATTTTGAAAGATTTTCTTAACCGATAACCGACCCTCGTTAACCGTTTATTAACCGTTAACCGACAAGATTCGTGCTTCGCATGCAGCGGTGTACCGGCTGCAGGAGCACAACAGATATTGGTTGATGGAAGTCTCCAGTTCACCGTCTGGGAGCGTTAACTCAGCAGCTACGATGCTGCGTGTAGTGTCGCGGACATGCAGCCTCTTTCCCAGTAAAAGTCTCCACCGCACATTTAGTTTAGTTAAGCAGATTGTCAGCTGTGTGTCTGCCCGGTGTAACTTTAGCGAGTGTCCAACAAACAAACAAAGTGCAGGAGGACGTTCTCGTCCAAACGGGGTCCCTCCAGAAACAAGTTGAGAAAACTACGCTTCTTCAAGAGAAAACCCGCATCCTGCAGGATGAAGTGAGGGATCTCAAAGTGGCTCACAAAACCAGCCTAGAAAAGCTCCAAGCTGTGCAGGAGGTCAGCGACTTTCACGACGTGAACGTGAAGATGCTTACCACCACCGAGCAGCAGAGAAGCAAGACCCAAACCGACAGTGTGTTCCAATCCGCGTACTTCTGTACTTACACTTACTACTCTGAGTGCATAAGTGCGTTCACACTGGGAAGTACGGCAAAATGCAGTGCACTCAAAGTACCCGGATGTTGTACTCAAAACGGTCAGATCGTTGAGTGTGGAACGCTGGACACTTTCCACACTCAACTGTCGCCATCTTGGCTACGTAGCGGAAGGGGCGGAGCCACGACCACTATTCAAACATACGTAGATAACAGAATAAAACAATACGTAAACACACCGGTGCATTTTCAGCCAACAGGAGGACACATCGTAGGCGACGACGTTGGAAATGTAATTTCCACTCTGCTTTAATTTTTTTCATAAGATATTTTGGCGGGTAGCGAGCCGCGGTCAAATGTTGCCATCGTCATTTCCGGTCAGTGCGCCGCAGAGTATTCGATTTGAGACGACCCTACCCCGTTGAAATTTACGCACTACTCAGGTGAGTACAGAGTGCACAAAGTGCACTACATTGAAGTGTACTTCTGGAAGTACGTGGATTGGAACACACTGCAAGTCTCTCCGGAAAGAAGTGGCAAAGCCGGCCATATGAGAGAAGAACCCGCATTTTTACTAATGCTAAATATGCTAATGCTAATTATATATATATAATATATATATATATAATATATATATATTATATATATAATATATATATAATATATATATATATATATATATATTATATATTATATATATTATATATAATATAATATATATATATATGATATACGATGATGATGATTATTTATTTAATAACACTTTTTTGTGTGTATATATATACACACAAAAAAGTGTTATTAAATAAATAATCATCATCATCGTCATTATCATCATAAAATCGTTAAAAAAAACGCTCTCCCTGTCAGGACAGAGCTGCGTTCACAAACGGCGATTAGAGAATGCCCTCTGATGTCCGTAATGTGCCGGCCCTAGGAGCACAGCTGCTGATATAAAACTGTATTAAAAGAGGTATAAAGGCCGGTAACAGGAGAATGAATCATGACCTAATGGGCTCTCCGTATCACGCTGCTGGTTTGGAAGATGGACTGAGTGCAGGTTGCATCACTTACTGGGTTTATTTTTAGCATGAAGAGCAACAAAGAGAAGAAAAAGTTCCATTTAGAAGCTACTTAAAGATCTTATAAAACTACTAGTTGTATAAAAACACACCTTGTAACTATGGCAGAGTACACGGTGTGAAGAGAAGAACAACACAATGACACTACAGAAGTTCTGTGTCTCAGCTGAAACAGACCGATGAGCCGGCCGTCCACGTCTGGAGGTAAAACACACACCGGAGCTCCTGGGGAAGCTCTGAGAGGAGTTGGATGGTGTTTGTGAAATAAAATCTGTTGCTAAGTTACAGCAGCACAGTTTTTCTGGACTCACGGGGGGTTGGGGGGGGGGGGGGGGGAATGCGTCAGCAGTGGTTTCTGAAAGGTACTCATGACTTGCCCTGCATCCATGTTTGGTTCAAATATGATCTCCAAAGCAGCAGCATCCTCCGTCACACTCCTCAGCCTCCGGGGGGGACGGGGGGACGGGGCCTCCATTAAACAAAGCTAACTAGAGATTTTCACGCTGCCATCGGGGGAGGAGACGACGAACCCAGCGATGTGAAATCTGATGTTTACATTCAACACTCCCCCCCCCCCCGAGGAGCTCTCTTCCATCTCATCGCTCGTCCTGCAGGGGGGGGGGGGGGGGGAGTGGTTAAAAGTCTGTCCACAGGGGGGGACGAGTCTCACCGGGAAATTAAAAGCAGGTCAGAACCACAAGGGACGGGTTTAAGAAGGCAGGTAAAGGCAGAACGATGATGTTGCACATCTGGTTTGAATTTCCACACATTACGAGCAACGAGCAGTTCAGTTAGAGAAGCAGAACACTCCGTTTACCACCGGAGAGCTGCCGACTGAGACCGGTCTACTAACGGGAGATTTAGAGAAGAAACAGGAAACTCAAGAAGTAACTCAGGAGTTTAAAGCTCCTACGACACACTCATGTTGTCATTTATCTCCAGAACTGTTAAGAGTAGTTGAGTTAAAGCAGTAACACAACACAGAGGAATTGTGTTGTTCCACATGACTTTCTGCTGTGACGGATGTTGGAAAGGAGATGACGCTGTAGAGAGGATCTTTTCTTCTTTTCCAGCGTTACAGATGTTACAAAACCATTTCACTTGTGATTTCTGCTCTTTTTACCCTAAACTGAAGTCAGATACATAACATCACATAAAAGGGTCGTTCACACGCCAAGTTTTTGCGCCCTCAAATCCACTGAGACGTGCGAAAGGTGCACTCAAAAGCCAGAGCGATGCTGCCGTGGCGCACAGGTCTTCCCAAGCTCCTATTTTTCAGGATGCGACGGCGGCGCCCTGAGATAAAAATAGTTAATCTTTTGGAACGCGTACAGCATGTCACGATGTGGCGAGGCATGTTTTGCCCTCGTTTAGTTTAGTCAGTGATGTTTTTACTCTAAATAACAGCGACTTCATCATCATCGCAGCACGCAGGTTTTGGTTGCTAAGCGCAACCTCCGAAGCACCTTGGATAAAAAGGTTGAAAGCAGCACGGCGGCTGCCGTTTTCCACTCGTGACGTCACTTGAGTCGGCTTCAGTCGGGACTGACAGACTATACGCAGACTGTGAGGACTAGAAAGAAGTGAGACCTCTGGAGCTCATCTCTGCTGCAGACTAGAGGCTCTCATTGGCGTTTTTGAGTCCAAAAAGGCGGCAGCGCTACCGCAGCAGCTGTTGTCAAAAAAGCACCAGAGTTTCCCCTCTTTGTTTCTAGACTCTTTGACAGCGATCAGCTGAGAGTACCGCCAACACTGAGCGGGAACAATCAAATAGAGAAAAGCACCTGGTACCAAAAAGACAGTGGAGTTGAGCAGAGCCAAGCCGTACCATGTGGTGGAAACACGAGGCTTTGGGGCCACAAAAAAAGAGAAAAGTGGCAACGAAAAAGGTCATGAATAAACTCCTCTTAAAATGTACTGCAAACTTTTACTAGTTTAACCAACAGCTCAGATATGTATCCACAAATGAACGTGAAAGTGAAAGTAAAAACCTCATCCGATTTCCGGTACAACTGTTCTAAATGAGACGGAGCATCAGGAAAAGGTCTCAAGGTCGACTGCATCTCTAAAGACTCAGCATGTTCCTGGAGCTGCTGCAACGCGTAAGAAGAACCGGCGTTATCTGGCGATCTCCCATAAACAGCGGCGGTCTAACGGAGAGATGACTATGTAAACAGGAGGAGAAGAGATATGCTAAAAACAACAGCGTGGTGAGGAAAGAACAACAAATACAGCAGCTCGTTCCCACACACTCAGCATCAGAGCGTCAGATGACAACGTGGCTCTCTCGTAGAAAACACAAATAGATGCCGGGTCACATGCCATTCACACAGAACAACCAAACCATCGGCCCCGGCTCTGCTTTTATAAGCAAACATTAGAGACCTAAAGGAAACAGAAAGGATGTCAGACCCTTCATCCTCTCCGGTGTTCAACACATTCTCTGCACATCGATGAAGACGTGACGGTTCATGTTCTTCCACTGTTCTCTTTCTAAAGATGGAGACGCTGCTGATGGCCCAGATAGAGAGAGAGGGACATTTTCTCTTTCTAAGTTCTGGAGCACATTGTCTTGTTTTGAAATATGGCTCATGCACGAGCCTCTTTAAAGCTTCAAACTTACATAATATTTATTTATACAAAACTATATGAGACCTGAATGTGATTATTGAACATCTCATTCTAAAACAACGGGCCTTATTCTGCTGCTCTAACAGCCTCCTCTCCTCTGGGAAGGCTTTGCTCCCATTCAGCCACGAGAGAATTACCCCCAATGCATTGCACTTTGGCTCCATCTTGGCGACGGATCCTTTCCAAGCTGGCCATACGGAACCGCTATATATGCATGGATATATTTCCATAACTATTATGTTCGTGCCCAGCTGAAGCCTCATCATCTCAGCTGTACAATGAAGATCAGAATGACACGTGGTCGACGTCCACGAGCACAAACTTCTTCTTTTCCCTTAAAGGAGCAGTGTGTCGGATCTGGCTGCATCTAGCGGTGAGGTTGCAGATTGCAACCAACTAAAACTTCTCCCGTGTGCCAAGCGTGTAGAAGAACTACGGTGACCGACATGAAAACATAAAAAGGTGAATGTCCCTATCTAGAGCCGGTGTTTGGTTTGTCCGTTCTGGGCTATAAGCGGCTCATTCTAAGGTAACGAAAACACAACAACTCTTATTTTCAGGTGATTATACACTAAAGAAAAACATACTCATTAATATTATATTCCATTTCTGCCAATAGATCCCCCTGAAATACTACACATTGTTCCTTTAATATGTCTGGGGGAGTTTATTGCAGATAATTCACATCTGAATGTGAGTAAGAATATAATTATTAGTGGCAGGATGTGTGTGTATTTACGTTTCCATAAGTGAAAATGATTTGCTGCTCCACAAATGAATGCGTTCTTCTTCTACTTCTTCCTCGGCCCGCGCTACACCCTTCTACCAAGTTCCATGAAAATCAGGCCGGTAGTTTTAACGTAATCCTGCTGGAAGTAGAAGTAGAAGAAGAAAGACGGACTAGAGAGCCAAACATGACGTCGTCGGTGTGAATGCTTTTCACAGTTTCAGAGGAAGACAACACGATTGTTATTTACAATACAAGTTTCTTGATGTACTTTACTAGGATAAATGAACGAACATTTGAAGAGCCAGAACTGATGGTTGTTTTTGTTGTGTTAACTACAGTGATGACGTCGGTTAGATTTGGTTTCGGTCAGAGCTCTGGAATATTAAATCATCCATCTTTGCTCACTACATCTCACCCTCCGCTGTGTATAAACTACGGGTTATGAACTTCTTTTTAAAATACTAAAAATGTGAAGTTATTGGTTAGGTTATCGGTATCATCCCTGAGAAGCAGATAATTATTGATTATCTGTATCGGCTGGAAAAGAATCCATATCGTGCATCCATAAACCGAACCTAAAACATAACCTCCATGGTGAGGGAATAAAGACAAGTAATTAAAAGAGTAAAGCATCTGGTGGAAATGGCCTCAAACTGTTGCCAGAAAAAATATCATTGTATGTAGCATTAAGGTTCCTCATAACTGGAACAAAGGGCCGAGCGCAAACCATGACCATGTCTCAACATACTTTTGGCCAAACTGTGTTTCAAAATTCAAGTTGAACCAACTCCTTTCAGGGAGGTCTTTAGATGCAAAAGACATTAACAACAGAAAACTATCTCCAAATATTCATTCTGACGTCTTTATGAAAGCGTTTACATTGTTAGAGAAGATGGTTATGAGCAGCAGAAGGCCGGATATAAACCAAGCAAAACACACACACACAGTTTGGAGTTAATAATACCGAGTTGTGGGACGAAGCAGACGATGCAATCAAGTGTACCTCTAAATAACGGTGGAAAATGAAACCACTTGTGTTCCAGACGAAGCCCAGCAGCCCTGCAGAAATGTTTTAAAAGTAAAAGTGATGTTGTAAAAGTTGGAGTTTATGAGGAACGTGGAGGTTCAGTATCGACTGTTAGCTCATTACAAGTCCACATGAAGTGAAAACAAACAACCTGAATCAGGGTTTCCAAAGCTACGAGCCAAACGGCTAATTCCTCTTTAAAATCAGCTTAGAGTTCAGATATTTAACCCTTACTTTATAATCAAATAATCAGACGTAAATATAGGATTCATATCTGTGGTTAAGGCCAGCATTAAGAGGATTTATATCCAAGCTGCTGCTATAAGACAAAAATAAAATGTCACATAAACATCCTGCGTTCATTACGTGGAAGAGTCTGGAAGAAGAATATTATAATAAACAATCAACGGTCATCCATCCTGACAGGAAACTACTGCGTGACAACAATATTTATCCCTAATGAAGACATGCTGAGTTGTGGTGCATTATGACACTTAGATTGTGTGCAGAATTAAATGTAATAGAATTAATTAAAGACATGTGATAAAAGATCAGGACAATATTCTGACTGTTGGTGGCGATGGACAAACTTTATAATCTACAAAATGCCTCCAAGTTACAGTCCGATATAAGAAAGACACTGTGGTAAGTTGTCTGAATGCCTGAGGAGAAACAAGCCAGCTGATATCATGTTTCCATGGCAACCAGCAGCTACATCCCATAACAAGGCCTTTGTCTACCAATCAGGAGTGCAATTTATCAATTAAAGCTACTATGAGGAACTTTGAGTTGATTTTGGCGGTCCCTGTGGACACAGTGTTTCCGAGCACCAGAGTCCCTTTAAAAGACCTCTGATTTGACTGCAGCAGGGTCTGACAGTCTGCCCCCTCTCAGTCCTGGTTCTGGTCCTGGTTCTCCCGTGCCCTCCCTTCCCTCTAGCGGGCCCAGTAATACGGCCTGCAGGCCTCCAGCAGCATGGTGTCGAGGTGAAGCTCTCCACCTCCCGCCGGAGCTCCGACTGCTGGTCGAAGGCCAGTTTCTGGAGAACCTGCGTGCTTTACGTTTTTGTCTAATTTCACACAGAATCGGACCAAGAATAGAATCTCTGATTACAACACACACAGAGGGAGAGAGACTTCATTCTCTGCTCAGGTAGACATTACTCCTCTATATCGTTACATAGACAATAGTTACATCCGTCCATTATCTGTATTCCAGTCCATTAAAGTATTTTGCAAGCTGCAAGCTATAGTTGGTATCATGGAGCCAATGGTCCAAATAAAATATAGGAACATCACAGAACATCAGGTTAGGGAGAACGCCCGACGAGCTGTCCAGTATCAGGAATTAATGGACGACGTGGAGAGACGTCAGGATGCTGACTGCAGTTCGGTTAACGGCCACAGGTGTCATTAATAACAAGGATCTTCTGAAAGTTACGTATAGTACCTTTAATGTTTGTTGAAGAGAAAAAACATTTTGTTTTGTGCTCAAGTGCCCTTTCATTTTCAAAAACCTTTACTCAGGATTGGTTAAGACCAGATGGGGCTCTGCCAAGCATCATAATATCCCCCAAAAGTCCCCTCTGATCAGCCAAAGTGCACCTAAATGCTATTAAGTTAGTACAATAACCTGCAGGTACAATGTAAGCTGAAAGGCCCCAGTGTGGTTCAAATAATCACATCTGAAGACAGAAGTGATTCTACAGCAGTCCATAGTCCATCTCCAAGGACTCTGTATCTTTTGAGCATCTCTGGTAGTTTTGACATGATGAATAAATGACACACTAATGGAGTCAATAGTCTCTCCTCAAGAGCATTCACTGTTAGGAAACACAAAAAGAGTGAAGAATTGACCCTGAATGCATAATTTTCATGGTCTGTCGCCTCTAGAGAGTCTGATCCTCAGCTGTGAGGAACTTTTCCAGCCACACTAACACAACACTGCACCCCCCCCGACAGATCCACTAATAAATCCCAGGCTACTCATATGAACACACTGCCTGGCACAGCTGCTCTCTGACACTGAGAGGAAACAACATCAGGAGGCTTTAAAGGGACTGGTTGTAACTTTTTACACGTATAAATCTACCGGGTCGGGATCCTATGCGCGGTCGCGTGTGTCTACGCTGTTCAGACTCAGACTCCAACACAAACTACAGTGAAGCACCAAAACCTCTTGGTTGTATCTAGTGAAGCCCGTCTGTTAAACAGTGTTAACTCTTCCGGCTCCAGCCCCCCGACCACGGCCAGAAGACACAGGGGAGACCGTAGCTTTGGTCTCCAGGGCCGGAGTCTCTGCTCCTCTGCCTGCCTTCACTCACACATCGTGCTCCTTCTCTCTCTACCTCTCACGTGCATGCTGCTCACTCCACACTGCAGAAGAGTTAGTTTAGCTCTGAGAATATCTAGTGAATGTTCAGTGGACGTTTGTGCAGAAATAACTGCTGCAGCTCCTCCAGACCAACAGAGGTTTCCCGTGTCTTGTGAAGTGACGGGGCTCCGCAGAGAGAAACGTTATCGTCTCCCCCGTTCCCTCCGGCCGCGGTCGGGAGGCTGAGGCAGGAAAAGCCAACACTAGGATCAGCATTGATTCATGGAGAGACCTTGGTCTGGTCAGCTAACATTACTGCCAAGCAGCTGAAATATAGAGTGATATTGTGCTTTTAGCTGACGTGTGTCTCCTCACTGTGTTGAGCGATGCTCGTTCAGGTATATGTAGAGCGAGCACAAGCGCCAGCAACAGGACGCTGACTTTAGTTGACTTAAGGTACGTGTCCACAGGGCCGTTTTTTATCGCAAGGGTACGCAGAGCTTCCCAGCATTTTTACAAAATAAAAGCCCTCAGGCGTTTTTTCTATGGACCGAATTCCTTCATTTGTTAACACAAGGCTTTTATTCTGAAATATGAACAGTCAGTGATGAGGATACCTGCAGAGACTTGGAGAGCTCCATGAATTGATAAAGTATGGGGTTTTAATCAACACTTCCTGCTTTCATTTCAAAATAAAAGCTCTCAAGCGTTTTTTTCTGTGGACAGAATTCCTTCATTTCTTAGAACAAGGCTTTTATTCTGAAATATGTGCCGGAAATTGTTGTAGAACATGCAGTGACTTGCAGAGCTCCATGAATGAATATAGTACAGAGTTTTAATTGTGGATTATTACTATTATTTACAAATTACCACACGTTTCTGAAGACAAGACAAACTATGTAGAAAGAAAGGGCTGACAGCAGCAGCGACACGCAGCTAGTGTGAACACCAGACGCGTGAATCACGCAGCCGCCACGCACACCTGACGTTGTATATGTGCCCCGAGCTTGATGATGATGAACGTACCTGTTTCCACAGGAAGCTGTCCATCCCGTTCATCACCATGGAGACAGACACGTGGATGGATGACAGGATGACTCCGGTGATGACCGCAGCTCTCATCCGGACCGGCAGCAGCGTGTAGACCACATGGATGAAGAACACGGTCCACCAGATGCCCTCCGAGGCGCTCCGGGGCTGCACCAGCAGAACCCCGATCACCTGGACCACCAACACCAACAGGATCACCACGTAGCACACGATCCACATGTGGTCCTGGTGGAACCCGGTCCTGTTGCACACCACCATGAGGACCAGCGTGAGGAAGATGGAGACGGAGAACACCGAGACGAAGGTCCAGCTCGGTGCTCCTCCACCGGCGCAGTGGAACACCAGCATCACCGAGAAGACCAGGACCAGAACCGCCATGAGCATGGTCAGGCTGCTCTGGTTCAGACGGAAGAAGTAGCGCTGGTAGAGCCGCTCCAGCTTCTCAGACTGGAACTTCTTGGATTTGAAGATGTGCATGATGTTGGAGCAGCAGGCCAGCAGAGACAAGTCCACTTCAGGCATCACCTCCTGGTCCGAGTCCTGGTCCTGGTCCTGGTCGCTCTTGGGCTTAGTGGCTCTGCGCTCCTGGATACCCAGCTCCACGGACCTGGGTCTCACCTCTCCATGGTCCTGCCAAGCCGACCTGGACCTGAAGCTGACCCTGCTGACGGTGGTGGTGGTGGTGGCTCTGCCGGGTTCATCCTCCTCCTTCCACCGACTGCTGGTTCTGGTTCTGGAGGGGTTTGGGTTTGGGCCCCCGTTGGACTCAGACTCCCCCCAGGCGGATCTGTGCTCGGTCCCTCCCCTCAGCCCGGGTGCACCGACTCCGGGTCCTGGTCCTGGTCCTGGTCCTGGTCCTGGTCCTGGTCCTGGTGGGCTGACACTGTTCGATCTGGACATGATGGACACAAATAAAACACTTTGTTCCACTTGGAAAAAAACAAAAAACGCCTATTTAGTCCCAAAGATGAGGCGAGTTAACAGTCCCATAGCTGGGTCACATGAAGAAGTCTCTACAGGAGATGATCCAGGAGGAGATGATCCCTCATCCAGGAGCAGCTGTGGGAATAAAAAACTATTGAACATGCGCAGAAGTCCCAGAGGAGGAGGAGGAGGAGGAGGAGGGGACATTAGATCCAGGTGGATTTGACTCTACATCATCAACATCATCCAATTAGCCAGCATGCATCCGTGGAGAGGTCGCTGTGGATTCAATAAAACCATTAAACTCAGATAGTCCTCCAGAGATCAACGCGCAGCAGCATCAGTGAAGCAGACATGTTTCCTGTATATTCCTGCGAGCTGCTGCTGCTGGAGAGGAACCGAGAAGGTGAATCCGGTGTTAGTTAGTGTCGATGCACCTGCACGGAGCTGAGACATCAGAGCTTCACGTTTTGGCCCAAAAAGCCTCATCCATCACGATGCATCCATCCATTGGGTAGAAATGTCATTTTTTTTTTATATTCTTATTTTATTCTAACGTTTTGATCTATTCTTTTTGTTATTATTATACTGTTTGATTTGCACCAATAAAAACCAAAGCAAATTCCTAGTTAGACCTCTCACACCTGGTAATAAACACCATTCTGGTTCTGGTTCTGGTTCCTAGTGGAGGAGAGAAAGTCAGCCGCTCCTCCTCCTCCTCTTCCTCCTCCACAGAGAACAGCCTCCTCTCGGTCCATGGTGTCGGTGTCGGTGTCGGTCAATTACGCATCAACCTCTGGACCCGAATCAATGTCCCAACAGCTGTCCATCACCATCACCAGCTCAAACCCCCCCAGAGACAGACTCCTGATCTGATCTGCAGCCAGACCCTGCAGACCCAGATCCTGCAGCAGCGCGTCTCCCGGTGCCTCAGTGCGTCTCCCCGGTGTCACGGTGCGCTCCTCCGGTCTGCAGCCTCGGACAGTCCTCCGCTCCGTGCGGGCATCACAATAACACGTTTTTCTCGCTGATTGCTGCTTTAAACGGCTCATTCAACCAAGTGTGCTTCCTGCAGGAACCGCCTCTCCAGCGCGCTCCCATTGGAGGAGGGATGGAGGTGAGTCACTCTGAGGCGAGCTGTGATTGGACGAGAGGCCTGTCAATCAAATAAAAAAAAGAGAAAATCAGAGGCTGTGAGGGGGGGGGCAGCTTTCGATGAATGGGCGGGCCTGTTCTCACACACACACACACACACACACACACACAGACACACAAACACATACACACATACACACACACACACACACACACACACACAGACACACAAACACATACACACACACACACTCACACACACACAGACACACAAACACATACACACATACACACACACACACACACACACACACAGACACACAAACACATACACACATACACACACACACACACACACACACACACAGACACACAAACACATACACACACACACACACACACACACACTCACACTCACACTAGGTGTTGAGTCCACTGGTCTCTATTCTCAGATTATGATCCCAGGTCTCATTTTATTCTCTTTCACATTAATGTGGTAATAAAACCTCTTTTGTTCCTTTTACCATCCTGCCTGTTTGATTTAGTTCTTCGACGGGTTTGATTGTGAAGCACTTCTTGTCATGGATGGATTACTGAACGGGTCTACTGGGCTCAGGCCCCTGACCTTCACCTGCAAAATGTCCCTTAAAGAGACACATAAACTACCAAAAAGATGTGAAAAATGAAACAATGAAACACTAAAAGACCACAAGGAGTTGCAAACCAACCAAAAAGACACAAAAGACTGCAAAGTGACTGGAAACGACCAAAAAATACATAAAATGACCACAAAGAGACACAAAACGAGAAAAGACATTAAATTACCTTTTAGAGACACAAAATGACTACAAAGAGACAAAAATGACCTTAGAGAGACACAAAATCACACAGAACGACCAACAAAAAAACATTATATGACCTTAAAGAGACACTAAACAACAAAAAAAGACATGAAATGACCTATTAGAGACACAAAATGACCAAAACAAGACAGTAAATGACCTGAAAGAGACACAACACGACTATAAGGAGACAAATAAAAATAAGGGACACAAAACGACCAAAAAAAAAGACACAAAATGATCTTACAGGGACACAGAATAACCAAAAAGACACTCAATGACCACAAAGACACACAAAACAACCACAAAGGGACTAGAAACGACCAACAAAAGACACAATATGACCTTAAAGAGACACTAAACAACAAAAAAAGACATTAAATGACCTATTAGAGACACAAAATGACCAAAACAAGACAGTAAATGACCACAAAGAGACACAAAACTATCAAAATAAGACACTAAATGACCTGAAAGAGACACAAAATGATTATAAGGAGACACATAAAAACAAGGGACACAAAACGACCAAAAAGAAAGACACAAAATGATCTTACAGAGACACAAAACAACCAAAAAGACACTCAATGACCACAAAGACACACAAAACAACCACAAAGGGACTAGAAACGACCAAAAAAATACACAAAATTATTTGAAAAGAGACACAAAACAACCAATAAAGACACAAAATGAGTCCAAGGAGACACAAAAATACACAAAATTACCAAAAAAAGACACTAGAAAAACAACAAAGAGACACAAAATGACTACAAGGAGACACATAATGACCAAAGAAGAGACAGAAAATGATCAAAAAGACACAAAATGACTTCAAAGAGACACAAAATGACCAAAAAAGACCACAGACAGATGCATAACAGCTGCAAAGAGACAAACTGTGTGTCCTGTCCTGTGTAGGACAGCTGGAGGGCCCTTTGTCTCATAATCGGCTTCTTTTATAACCTTTTATTTAAACTATTGTAAATTGAAATGTTTTATAAAACATATTCAACAACTTCTGATGGGGATTTCTCACCATTCTTTTGATGTTTTATGAACTAAATGTTGAATTCATTAATTGGGGGAAATGATGAAGAGTGAAAACTGTCTCTTTATATCTCCTCTTGCTGGTGATGTGTCTGCTCAGGACGACGTCTCCTCAGACTCTGATAGAAGACATAGTAGTAGTGGTGAGTCCTCACTCAGTCCTGGTGTCGGTGGTCATTTCCATAACAGAGCATTAGTCTGATTTAAGCTCCCTCTGTGTGCTAATGGATGCAAATTGGAGGTATCATGTGACCAGAGGCCTCTCATGTGTTCACCTCCAGCTGAATCCTCTCTGGGTGAATCTGTGTTAAAGGAGAGAACAGCAGCTCCATTCAGCTAATTAAAAGAGGAAGTCAGATATTAATCAGATACACATTAATCTGGATTCAACTTGTTCTCTCTGCTGGTCTCATGACTGCCTGTTTGCTTCTTCTTCTTCTTCTCTTTGCCTCTCTCTCTCTCTCACATCTAACACTATTTATTATTAAATAATACCAGAAAATAGACATCTGACCGTATTAAACTCTTTTAATTAATGTGAAGAATCAGGTTCATTCACTCCTCAGAAGAGTACTCAGTATCGGTACCTGTACTTTAGTTCTTGTTTAATGCTACTGATACTTCTGCTTGACTACATTTCAGAGAGAAGTTATTGTACTTTTCACGGTTGTTTGACACTATTAAACAATAGTATGCAGACACACAGACAGCACATGGCATTTTAAAACTAAGGTAAACTCTTCTGGTTTCAGACTTTCCAGCAGATTTTGGAGCCTGGTGAAATGCAAAGGGAAAATTGTACATAAATAAATAAATAAATAAATAAATAAATAAATAAATAAATAAATAAATAATGAATAAAAACGATAAAAAATGCTAAATGAATAAATAAATAAATAAAAATAAATGCAAAAAGAAATAAATAAAAAATGAAGAATAAATAAATAAATGCAAATATTTATATAAATAAATACATAAAAATAATGCAAACATAAAAAATAAATGCAAAAATAAATAAATACATGCAAAAATAAGTAAATAAAAATAAAGCATAAATGAATAAATAAAAAAATAAAAAAATAAAAAAATAAATACATCAATTTAAAAATAAATACATACATAAATAAAGGGGAAAATAAAGAGAAGAGTTACTAAACATTTTATCAATTAATTATTATTTTTGCTACATTTAATAAGATTTATTTATTTGTTGAGTCATTTATTTTTTTATTTTGGCCGGTTCATCCTCCATACAGGTGAATAGGGTAAAATATACTAAAAATAGCTAATCACATTGAAACTTCCCCAGGTGATTACTGACATTAAGACCAGATCGTTTTTTTTATATTATAAGTTTTCTGAAATGTTATGTTTAAATATGCAAATGAGGCATTATCTAATACTAACTTTGGGTGAATTTAGGAGAAATCTACAAATAAACAAAGTAGTAAAATAAATGTTTTCTTTCCACTAGTCTGAAGGAAGACGTGTTATTGAGGCAAAATAACCCAAATCTCTAAATTGACCAGTGAAAACGTTTTTCTCTGGGGTGTCTCTGCAACTGGTAGAGTATAAACTGTATTACAATTTAATTAAATACCGAACTAAATTATATACCTTAACCTAACCTTACTCACACAATCTTATCTGATCTGATCTGATCTTATCTTATCTTATCTTATCTTATCTTATCTTATCTTATCTAATAATAATTATAATAATAATAATAATAATATAGAAAAATGTAAACAAATAAAAATAAATTAATAAAATAAATTATTATTATTATTATTATTATTATTATTATTATTATTAATATTATTATTATTATTATTATAAATAAGTACTACAAATACATTCAAATAAAATACAAACAAAATGAATTAAATAAAGGTCCATGTCCAGGACCTCTCCAAGAAGATGTTTTGTTGAGGGACAGTTGAGGTCAAGCTGAGCTAAAATCGAAATAAATCTAATTTCCACAACTTCACAGTCTAGTGTGCATTATGTACTCGTGTTCTTTCTATCAAAGTCAAAATGCTTCTCACCTGTAACTTCTAAAGCAGCTAAATGTTCCCTGTTGGTTTGACGCAGAACTCTACTGCCATCATCTGAATGTTAAATGAACATCATCATCACACACACACACAGAGAGAGAGAGTTACACACATCTAATCTCATCTATACAAAGGGAAAATCGTGCCGAAATAAATAAAGAAATAAAAACAAAAACAAATAAATAAAGAAATGCAAAAATAAATAAATAAATTTAAAATTCAATAAAAATAAATACATAAATAAATAAAAGTAAAAATTAAACATAGTAAATAAATGAGGTAATTAATACAAAGATAAAAAATAAATAAATAAGCTAATTAAAACAGAAATATCAATTTATGTCACATTATTTTATCGATTAATTGATGGCTGCATTCATTTATGCAACATTTAATGACATATTTATTTATTTATCGAGTCCTTTATTTATTTAATATTTTTCAATTTTGGCAGGATCGCCTATGGAGCTCAGAGAAGAACACTAAAACGTCAAACGGATCACATAAAGGAACATTACACAACATAGACAAGACAAGAAGAAGAGAGGAGCTTTAACACAGAACAGAGGTCATGTGTGCTCAAACATCTACAAGTTCATGACAACCAGCTGAGGAAGACTGCGTGATGTGATCAAAAGCTCCAGAACAGAGACTAAGCATAACACTTAAAAACGGTCATGTGATCGTCTGCAGAGCGTCTGACTCTGCGTTCAACCCTGAGCAGAGGTCAGAGGTCACTCACTGGAGTCAGTAGTGAAGCAGACATCTGATGCTGAAGCTGTTGACCTTTCTGAGATCATCTGACCTTCTGCAGCGTTAATAAGTGCTCGATGCGTTTCCTCGTGGCTCCGACGTGTCTGAGAGAATTTCTGTAGGAGTTGATGTGATCCTATAAGGAGCCCGAGGACAGGCGGCGGCTGGATGTAAGAAAAACCCTCTTGTGAAGGCAGCAGCCGTCCTCCATGTCTTGCTTTTAACCTTGAATTATATTACACAGAACCAGCATTCAGTGGAGGAGGAAGACAACAAACAGGCATTTAAGTGTGCTGTGGAAAAGTTAAATAATAGGAATAAATGAAAGGAAGTTGGAGAAGAAAGAAATCTTTTCATCTTTAAAGAGGACCTATTGTGCTTTTGTGCTTTTCCCCTTTCCTTTAGTGTGTTATATAGTTATCTTTGTGCATGTAAAAGGTCTGCAAAGTTACAAAGCCCAAAGTCCATGCCAGGCAACAATAATTACTCGTCATAATCCAGAAACACAGCCAGCATATAGAATCATCTGGTTCAACGCTGCAAACAGGAATGAATGAGGTTAAATGATTTACTCTGACTGGAGCCTCCAATCAAGGACAAACACTGTTTACAGTCCACTGAGACGTTGTGCATATTACAAACATCTTGCACAAATAAACGTGTTCAGTGTCCCCGTTGTATTGTTTATTATGACCCACATGTGCTGGCGATGCCTTATGAACATCATAACGACCACGTGGACCATTCAGTGACGTCTAAAATAGCATCAGGTGCTCCAGATGTTCACAAAGTGCGTGATCTCGTGGCTGGATGAAGAGCTGGAGGAGACACAGGAGGAGGAAGATGATGCTGCCCACGTGAGGGTAGTTTTATTCTCTCGTTCATAAAAAGGAGAAAATGCCGAGCGCTGCAGCGTCGTGACTCATCCTGCTGGAAAACGACCTTTGCAGTCACTCTGTGTGTGTTTGTGCGATCACAACACACACAAACAGTCACATATACAATCTGTTGTTGTGCACACAGTATGCAATAAGTGGAACTCACACTCAGCCACCCACGTGTCTCAGATATTGTGTTTGCTATTTGAGGTTCAGATTAAAATAGTCACAGCTTGACAGCATCATTCTGTGGAAAAGGTTCTGTTAGAACATGTAACTCCTATTTTAAAATCATTGTATTGGTTGCATCAGTTTTAGAACTGATTTAAGATTTTATTACTAGTTTTTAAATCACTGAATGACACCAGTTTAACTCTCAGATCCTATGGAGGAAGGAACCTGCCAAAGTGAATAAATAAATAAATAAAATAAAATAAAATAAATGAATAAATAAATATGTCATCAAATGCAGCAAAAATAATATTAAAAATAAATGTAGCCATTAATTAATTGATAAATTGTGACATATTGATATTTCTGGTTTTATTTATTTATTTATCTTTGTATTAATTCACTTATTTATTAACTCTTCTGTTTATTTTTTTCTTTTATTTAATGATGTATTTATTTTCATTAATTCTTAAATTTATATATTTATTTTTGCATTCATTTTGTATTTATTTTGTTTATTTATTTTTGCATTTATCTTTTATTTATTTAATATTTATTTTTAAATGTATGTATTTATTTATGTATTCATACATTTATTTCTCTATATATTTCTGCACAATTTTCTATTCGCATTTCACCCATTATTTATTTCTCCAAACTTGTTTATTTCTGTTTTCTTTACATATTTATTTATGCATTTCTGCCTCATTATGCAAATGAGGGGTCGGTCACTCAACGTATGTCATGTTTATTTTTTAGCTAGCTAACATTTATTTAAAAATAAATATAAAAAAAAAACTATATGCAAAAATAAATAAATATATTTTTTTTAAACTAATAAAAATAAATAAATAAATAAAAGAAAAAAATTAATACAAAGATAAATAAATAAAGAAGCAAATTAAAACAGTAATATCAAATTATGTCACATTTTAGCAATTTATTAATATCTTCATTTGTTCATAATATTATTTTTGCTATATTTAATGACATTAATTTATTTCTATCTCTTGAGCCTATTTATTCCAGTTACTTTTATTTATTTGAACAGTTTATTGTTTATTATTGTAACATTTAGTCTTGCAAAATTCATTTATTGTTGTCTATGTTTTTGTTTTCATCTTGCTCTGTGAAGTACTTTGGGCTGCATGATTGTATGAAAGGTGCTATATAAATACTATCATATGTTATGGGTAGGGCAACAGAACAACTGACTGAAATATAGAATTATTCTAAATATATTAGAGTATGATTGCATGTGAGACTCTCTACATTATTTGATCAGGCTGACAGTGACAGAATGAGTTGTTGTTTTCTCGTTGTCAGCTGATTGACTGATTGATCCTGCTGCTCTGCAGACATACAGATGCTTTACATCGGACGCCAGCGAGAGGATGTGAAACCAGATGAAAGGCTCATCCTGACCTGCTGCTGCTACGTGCATCTAATCCATTTCCATTAGAGAGTGAATGCAGAGCGCTGAGGCTGATGGGTTTGAAGATACGTTGGTTTGTATTTAGCTGGTGAAGCCTTCCAGCACAGACAATGTTCCCTCCTACGTGGTGCACGACAGAATGAGTCACCGGTGCATTAAATGAAAAACATCCACAAGTGCACTAGAACACATGTTATCGGTGCATAATGAAAAATAGTGAATATGCTTCCCATGTTATAGGTTTATTGTAAATATATATACTCAGTATTCATACCTGTACAAAGTCTGCTGGCCCCATGCAAAACATTTGTATCAAAACTTTATTAAGTAGAACCAGATCTGGAGTAACATATGCCATGCTTTTTGTATTTTTTTTAACTTGTAACACACATCATCATCATCATCATCATCATCATCATTCCAGGCATCCAGATATTTTCCTCTTTCATGCAGTTTGACAACGAGCTGCACGTCTGCACTCCCGCAGAGACATTTCCAACAAAGTGTCCCAGATCATGCTCGGCCATGTGTGAGGAAGAGGAGGAAACATTACAGCCACGAGCTGCTCGCTGTGCTACAGAGTAGAGGAGGGTTATGATGATCAGGACAGCAGGCAGAGTGATCAGTGGTGCTGAGAACGGGTTCAAAGAGGCACGCTTTTTAAAGGACACATGACAGCAGCGACTGGGAACATTAAAGGGTCGGTTCTCCCAATTTACAAACTTACTCGCCTCGAGTAGATCAGGATTTAGACTACTGTCCAGACTAATGTTCTCTGTCCAGACGAGCGTTTTAGAGTCAGGTATGAAAAGATCCAGAATGAACACTGTAAGTGGACTACTTGGTTACTATAAAATGGGTCAGCAACCTGCAGCTCTTTAGCCCCTCTCCTGTGGCTTTGACAAAAAATGATATAGAAATGATTCTTACATTGGTGCATCCCGAGCCTTTACACTGAATAATAAAATACGTTTTAACATTTCAGTCAACTCAACTGTGTGTCACAGCCTACGTACGGTACGTCCACAGCCCGGCACTTATCCTCTAATTTTGCCGACCCTCAACAGTGTTGGCTAGTCTCGAGTTTCCCCTAGCTACAGCAGGTTTCCAAATCCAAATCCAGATTTGTTTGCTTTCTGTGGCGAGAAATTAGCAAACAACAAAAAAAGTAATTGAAAGACATTTCCAGAACAAACACACTGGAAGCTCCTGCTGAAAAGACGGTTCTTCAGTGTCCTGCCTCTCATTTGCACTTTAGTCCTCTCTGCATTAGACTTAATAGGCGGTGTTACCTTCATTATGAGGCTTATATATGTTTAGCGGCCGGCTCCAGACAGATTTTTTTATTTATTTTTGGGCCAAAAATGTCTCTTTTGATAGTAAAGGTTGCCGACCCCTGCTATAAACTAAATATTTAAACAGCGTTTGAATAGGAATGATTCCGTCCCAAGACTTTTGGTCCATGTAAGCGGTTCATCACTGTAAATGTGATCACAATAAGCTCTATAATATTCCATTTCTGCTCATAGATCCCCCTTAAATCCGACACACTGGCCCTTTAAAGAGTAACTAAGCTGAACATCTTGTTTTTGCTGCAGTACAATGTATTGAGAAGGGCAGAGGAGGAGTAGAGTTAAAGGTTTTAACTAAATCAATAACAGAATTCTTTTCAGTTCCTCTCTGAGCAGCTGCAACTCAAAATATACATCGAGCATTACAACTCAACAGAATGTCACAAATGCAGGCGAACATTAGCCCAAAACACTGAGCCAACATTATGGAATATGCATATCATTAAAAGTAAACATGAATCACAGCTCATTATTCCCCCTTATTGACAGCGACACGTCACTTAGGATTAGCTTTTCAGCTGACACAGTTTTATATAATTTAAAGACCACCTGTTTTATGTATTAAAGTATAGCGACATCACTCTGTATTTCAAAATAAAAGCCCGTAAAGTTGAACATCTAGCGTATATTTAGGCTACAATGCGTTTTAGTTTGTTTCACCAGAAAACACAGTTGCTACTGGATGTTGTGCTGTCTGTTCTTCTTCTATTAAGTGTCCCCTCCTCTTTAATTAATCAATTAGAGAGCTTAATAAAGCTTGAATGAAAGTGTGCAGGTTCTAAGTATCACATTATTGGAGCTACAAACGCTAACATAAGTTAGTTTTAGATTAAAAAAATAAAATAAAATGCAGTCACATGAAGAGAAGAAGGATGTTTGCTGACTCGGATGGATGAATGACGGGAAAACAAACCACCTAAACATTAAAAACTATGAGGAAATCAAAAGTCACAACTCACAGTCATCGCTGGGAAACATTAAAGGGAGAGTTCAGGTGTTTCTCAGTGTGGTTGTATGAGCTACTTCTCCATAGTCAGTGTATTACTACAGTAGATGGAGGTTAGAGCAAAGTAATGTACTGCTGTGGACGGGGGCGGCAGCTAGACACATTTTAGACACCTAAAAACACTTATATCGGTTTAACTGTACGCTATATTTAGAATATTTTCACTGTTTTACGTTGCTGTCAGACACCTCTGACCTCCAGATCAGTGAATGTAAATGGGTTCTATGGGTACCCACGAGTCTCCCCTTTACAGACATGCCCACTTTATGATAATCACATGCAGTTTGGGGCAAGTCATAGTCAAGTCAGCACACTGACACACTGACAGCTGTTGTTGCCTGTTGGGCTGCAGTTTGCCATGTTATGATTGGAGCATATTGTTTTATGCTAAATGCAGTACCTGTGAGGGTTTCTGGATCAATATCTGACATTGATTTGTGTTGTTAACTGATTTACAATAATAAATATATACATACATTTTGCATAAAGCAGCATATTTGTCCACTCCCATGTTGATAAGAGGATTAAATACTTGATAAATCTCCCTTTAAGGTACATTTTGAACTCCCCAACACAGGAGTTGCTGGTCTACCGCTGCATCAATCAATTAGTTTGTGTTATTGTGTGACTTTGGTGAATCCGAACGAACCCTTCACAACACCAAAGTCTCACAATAACACAAACAAACTAACAGATCGAGTCAGCGGTAGACCAGCAACTCCCGTGTTCTGCAAAATAAAATTACAGATTTTTTTCAATGGAGTCTGGTGGCTTTGGGATGTCGCTGTTACGCTGTTTCTCCAAACTCCATCTACTGTAGTAATACACTGACTATGGAGAAGCAGCTCACACAACCACACTGAGAAACACCTGAACTATTAATCCTTTAAGCTTTTAAAAGAGTCAACATGATGGATGTGAGAAGTCAAAACTAACATCCAAGCAAACACCAAACAAAACAGCAGCGAACACATGAGACAGAAAAACATGCATGCACAGAATGGAAAAGGTTTATTGAAGTAAATTAGGAATGTAATCAAACTGAAATGAATGAAAGAGAAACAAACGTGGACCACAGTTTGCAGCAGTAGATGCAAACACACCTACTAGTCTTCATTATTCTTTCTACATCGCTTCTTAAAAGGTGAGCTGAATCTCTACAGTGACGTTTAAAAAAAGGAGGTTATCGTTTCTATCAGTGCATCGTTCAGTTAAACGTGACCGAGTTCTGCTCAGCGCTCAGACAGCAGCTCGACGGTACCCAGGTCAAGATACCGCTTCTTTACAGCTGCAAAGCTCCCCGACTAAACAAAAAGGAACTGTTCATTCATAAATTAAAAAAACAAACAAATAAAGGTTTGTTCAATGATCTGTGAGCATCTACACAACCCGGACAACAGCTGGAGAAAGAAAAGAATAAGAGTTGCTTGATAACTGGATGTTGGTTCCAGGTTAGAGGTCTGCTCTGGCTGGTTCTTTAAGCAGACGTGATTTGTGTTCCTCTTCTTCTTGTTGCTTGTTTTGGTTTTCTTTCTTTCTCTTCATCAGATCTGTCTGAATGCCGCCGGGCTCACTCCACTTTGCTGTAGTCCTCCGCGTGGCCCAGAACCTTCTTCCTCTGCCGTATCATGTGGAAGTAAAGCTGGGGGAAGACTGGTGAGGAGGGGAGGCAGAGGACGATCAGTATGTTACCAACAACAGACATCACGTTAGAAGAGTGGCTCACTAAAGGTTCAAAGAATATCTACATACATTTCATAACACAAAGTTACTTCGCAAACCCGTTGACATTTTGAAATCGATATATCTGCTTCATCTGAGTCTGTGTGGAGGTAGAAGGACGTTACCGCTTTTATTGTGGTAGTCTGAGTAACGTGACGTCATATCCGCTCCGTATCCGTCAACCAAAACAAACCTCAGAGAGTCTAAAACGTTGGAGGGTCGTCGTGGATACGACCTGCACCCTCCCATGTTAAATCCAGCGTGGTAAACACTACACATCCAGTAAAGGATGGAAACACTTTGGGTTTCACACATTGACAGGAAAAGCAGAGCTAGACAGAGCAGAGATAAAGCTGCATGCTAACTCTGTCACGGACAGGTAACGTTATGGTATGACGGTAACGTGTGGTGGAGCCGGCCGTCGCTCTCGTCTCCGTGGTCAAATGGGCCGACGCTACGACTGTAGAGCACCCAGATACTGACATTTGTGTTCTCTGCATTGAAACGGCCCCGATGGAGCTGACCATGGATGGATAAAGAGAACGGAGCTGACGGGAGAGATAGAGACCACCTTGGAGAAGTTAGAGGAAGTAGACACGTGGGACTACGTCCAGAGAGTCTCGTGAGAGTTTTTGCATGATTTTGCAAGTTTTCGCATTTCGCGGGTTATATTTTCGACATGACCGCGTGTCAGTCGGTAAAAGATGAAACGTCACCAAAGTCCACAGCAACATTTTCACGGGACTTTCCGGCTGGTAGCGGTCTACGAACAGAGAAGGTGAAGGAGCTGAAAACAACAGTCTCTGTTCACCAGACCGACGAAGAAGCCTTCGTTTAGTGACGCACATCCTTCATAACAAAACACAAAAAGCCCTTTCGTCTATGGTGGGGTTGTAGTAGAGGCGATGACTGCGGCGATTGAAGCGTTATTAAAGGGAATCAGGGATTCACATGGAATCAGGCAGACGGACAACACCTTCCGGACGGCACGGGAAACACAAACAAACAGTCCGACAGAATGGCGGGACGTCAAAACAGAACAAGCTTGACAGTATGTAAAATATATAAAATGATTTTGTGTCTACTATTTTATGTAATTATTTTAGCAATGCATGTAGCTATGTTATGAAGATTTCTCTTAATATTCTGTTGCAAACTTTCTCTTTGTGTCAGCGAGCTACGTTACACCCGGTTGTGGTAATGTCGTCTACCGGTAACGTTACCGGTATTCTCTGCAGGCCTCACCTAATTTTACCGTCCTGCTCTTGTCCACTAACATGATATCCGATATGCCGTCTACCGTCTGCCTGATTCCATGTGAATGCAGCATTAGACAGAAATTATGACTGCTATTGGAGACGTACAACGTGGTGCTGTGAGGAGCTCTCGGCTACTTTCACTTTATCAAATTAGCTCAGAGGAGAAAAAGGTTGAAGACCCCCTGGACCAGAACAACAACAGGTACACCTGTACAATCGAATGCTTCTGATGCTTGCATTAGAAAAAAGAATTACAAGAAAACATCTCCAGTTTGTCTTTACTTTGTTAAATGCAATGAACTTCTGTATATTTGTGATTTAAAGCGAATCCTTACTGAGAAACACAATATCATCGCTGCCTGTTTTACTGTCACAACAAAATGAGAGGAATCAGCTCGTGGACTTACGGGGAATGTAGGAGATCATGACGAGGATGAGGAAGGTGTAGTAGTCGAAGGAGAAGTTGTACTTGTTGGGGAGAGTGACGGAGTACAGGCCCGTCTTCTGCACGTACGGCAGCGCTGCATAGATAGTCAGCAGTTCCCCCGTCACTCCCATGGGATACAGCACAATGAAAAAGGTGTACCTGCAGCAGAAGTAATGAATCATGTGTCCTCATTATTTCTTGTTTATGCAACACGATTACTATTCTTATTCTTATTGTTATTATCATTAATATAATTCATATAATTTTTATTATAATTAGTATTTTTAGTAGTAGTAGTTATTTGGCTTATTCTCCTTACTTTTATTTTATTTATTTTTCTATTTTTTACATTTATTTTTACTTCTTTTTTTCTTTTCTCCTCACATATAACATAATAAATAAATAAATTCATTAAAATAATGCTTTTGGATTTACATATGATGATTATGTCATGGCACGTTCTTTGTCTTATTCATTTATATTGTATGATGAAATGTATGGAGGACGGAACCCGTCCAAAATAAAAAATAAAAAATAAATTACTTGATAAATAAATAAATATGGCTTTAAATGAACCAAAAATAATATTAGAAATAAATACAGGTATTAATTAATTGATAGAATGTGACAAATTGATATTTCTGTTTTAATTTGCTTCTTTATTTATTTATCTTTCTTTTTTAATTATCCTATCTTTCTACACTTCTATTTAATTTTCCCTTTTATTTTTTTTAAGTTTTTTAATTCATTTATTTTTGCATTTTTTTATTTATACAAATGCAAATTTATGTATTTAGTTTTGCACCTTTTTGATAGTTTTTGTTTTTATTTATATTTAAGACTATTTATTCATTATTCAATTGTATTTATTTATTTCTCCCAAATTATTTATTTATTTCTGTATTCTTTTTTTTTTTTTTTTTACAATTTATGTCACATTTTATCAATTAATTACTGCTTTCATTTATTTTTAATATTATTTTTTGGTTTATTTGATTGCATACTTTTTTATGTTTTTAATTTTGATAGGTTCCGTCCTCCATAGAAGTAGTAAAAAGTAGTAGATGTATGGATTAATTGAGTCAATAATTAGTATATCTCTGCATTTAAGACGTGGTGCCTGTTCCAACTGTTGACAGGCTGCATTCACACTATTTAATCCCAAACCAACTAAACAGCTGACGCCGATCGTACACCGTGATTTACATTATTACACCCAAAACTGTAAAATAATCATCAGATAAAGAGGAAACAGCGCTGCCTCTGCATGCTTCTAAATATTTAATCTCAGAACTGTTGAAGCCTTTTGAAGAGAAAAGATCACAGTTACATACGAGAGACGGACTGAACTCCTTTTCTTCCACTGAGGATGAAAATCAAAGAGAGAAAATTAAACGTTCAGTCTCTTCCTTAACTTCTGATCCTTCACTGAATTTTCAAGCGGATGCACAACCAGTTTTTTCTGCCTCTCAGGTTGCGCCTCAAACTGAAAGTCGAATACCAATATAGCGGCGGTCTCATTTGCTACCTAGCAACAAGAAGACCGCGGGGATGGAGGCACTTAACTACTGTTGCCTTGGTTGAGGATGCAGATGATGAATCCCATCAGGCAGAAAGAGACATGCAGATTTGACATTTTTACAGATCTGTCGATTAAATCAACTAATCGATTAGTCGACAAAATCGTTTGAGTGTTAGTCGACAACGAATTTCTAAAAAAAAAAAATTATATTAATAAATAATAAATAAAATAATACATTTATAAATAAAATAATGAATAAATCGATAGATAAATAAATAAATAGATACATAAATAAAATAATGAATAAATAGATGGATAAATAAATAAATAAAATAATGAATAATTAGATGGATAAATAAATAAATAAAATAATGAATAAATAGATAAAATAAATAAATAAAATAATGAATAAATAGATAAATAAATAAATAAAATAATGAATAAATAGATAAATAAATAAATAAAATAGATGGATAAATAAATAAGTAAAATAATGATTAAATAAATAGATAAATAAATAAATAAAATAATGAATAAATACATAAATAAATAAAATAATGAATAAATAGATAGATAAATAAATAAATAAAATAATGAATAAATAGATGGATAAATAAATAAATAAAATAATGAATAAATAGATTGATAAATAAATAAGAATGAATGTCTCCTAGTCTGACTCTGACTCTCAGGTTGCTGTTCCTACCTGGCCCATTTGATGAGGTATGGCAGGTGATTGAGGAGGCTGAAGGTGTAGAAAGAGTAGCGGATGATCTCTGTGACGGTCCACGCCGTGACGAACAGCAGCACGCTGTCCTCACTCTGCACCTGCAGGAATAATCACAACATGAAGATGATGGGAGGAGAACGGAGGATCAGACGGTCGTTACTCTGCTCTACTGTCGGCTAATCTAGACTCGTCATCACAGAACCATGCTGTTTGTTTCAGATCACACTGCAGGCAGATGGTCACCATCCTCAGATATTAGGGTTAAAACCAACGCAAATATGATGTTAAAAACAACTTTCTACACTCTGACATGAAAAGGGGAAAGAGAGAACAGCTTGAGAGAAATGTAAGTGCAGCATCATTCGATAGACACACAAAGAAAACACGAGAGCATCCAGTACGTTATTCACTTCACTATCAGTCAGCAGATTCATTCCTGCAGAGCTACAGTCGGATCTGACGTTACTTACACATTTATTTACTCCTCTCCGATCTATTAACAGGGCAAACAGCACATCAACGGGTCACTTTTACACAACTGTCATTCATACTGAGTTTCATGTGATTTAAAGCCCCCCTCAAGTTGGCTTTTCTATCATATTACATATTTATTTGAGTCATTTCCTGACAATGTTGATTAGCCACACTGTTCGCCAAAGTTTTCTTGATAAATAACTTATTTTTATGCTCAAAGTTAAAAAAAAAGAAAAGAAGGTTGCTGCTAAAACCAGAAGACGACATATGACTATAGTAGAAGCTGCAGGTCATACGTCGGTCTAGAGTCGGCACTGGCTTGAGATAAATTAATGGAAAGCAGCCGATGCCGCACGCCGGTGTCGTGTCCGGCAACAGCGCACCACAGGACAGATCATAGACGTCTCCAAAACGTCCTGACGGCCGCCTCGCCAGGAGGAGACGGTGAAGAAGAGGGCGAGTGAGAGAGAGTCGGTGTGTTGAGTAGGGATGCTCATTTTTTAAAATGTTCTTAACCGATAACCGACCCTCGTTAACCGATTATTAACCGTTAACCGACAAGATTTGTGCCTCACGTGCAGCGGTGTACCGGCTGCAGGAGCACAACAGATATTGGTTGACGGGAGTCTCCAGTTCACCGTCCGGGAGCGTTAACTTAGCAGCTACGATGCTGCGTTCACTGTCTCCAGTTCACCGTCCGGGAGCGTTAACTTAGCAGCTACGATGCTGCGTTCACTGTCTCCAGTTCACCGTCCGGGAGCTTTAACTTAGCAGCTCCGATGCTGCGTGTAGTGTCGCGGACATGCAGCCACTTTCCCAGTAAAAGTCTCCACCACACATTTAGTTTAGTTTAGCAGGTTGTCCGCTGTGTGTCTGTCCGGTGTAACTTTAGCGAGTGTCCAACAAACAGTGTGTGTGTTTGTGCTACGTTAGCAGCTCTAGCGTTGCCGGAGGCTTCGTGCTCGCCGCCGCCGCCACACGCAGTCTGAGTAACTTTAGTGAGTTTCCATCAGACCGTGTGTGTGTTGGAGGTGAGTGTGAGGTTGTTGGTGGCGTTCTAGCTGTGATCGTAGGTGTAGCAGTGTGTGGACACTTTATTTGTCGGTGAATAAATGCTATGAAACTACAACTCCTCCGCTCTGATCAAGCGAGCCGGAGAGACCGGAGCCGACTTCCTGTATCCTGCAACTCCGGCTCCGCCTCTTAAGGTGGACTGTTAAGGTGGACCAGCGTTTCTCCTTAAAGAGACGAGCCGCTCCTCTGAGCCGCTCAGCTTTGAGTTCATTATTAACATTTCTTTTAACCGTTTTAACCGATAGCGTTAATCAGTTAAAGTGCTTAATGACGGTTAACGGATAAACGGTTAATTATGGACATCCCTAGTGTTGAGATAATTCTGGTCTCATTTGTGGGCTGGTGAGTAAATTCAGCTGGTTTCATCTAAACTGGGTTGAGAAACGATGCGACCTGGTTGCCATGGTAACAAATTACATCTGACTATTAACCACAACCCCCCATTCTCTGTTTAAAGAAAGAACATCAAACCAAAGAACAGGAAGTAACGCCGGCCGGAGGGGGGGGCTTTAAGTTAGTAAAAACAGAGAGGAAGTCGTCGTACCTCCCTGACGCTGTGTGTGACGGCCCAGGTGAGGAAGACCCGGGACAAGACCTGGAATCCAGTCAGGACCACAGAGGACGGGACGATTCCTGGGACAAAACACAAACACTTTTATACAAGGAGGATGCAAGAGCGCTCTGATAGTCACTGAACACATGTGAGAATCACAGTATATACTGTATATGCGTGTGTGTGTGTGTGTGTGTGTGTGAGTGAATGACATCACCGGCACGGTTTCTGTTATTTTTCAACTGTAGAAAGTTGACTTTGTGGTAGCTCGGCCAATAATGAGAGTTTAGGTTATTTAGTTTAGGTATTGGAATTGGTACCAGAAGAGAAATGCATTCCTACGTATCACTAATGTTGTCATTTATTTAGGAGATAGTAACTGATTTTTTTTTGTTGCTGTTTTTTATTTTGCTTCATGAAAAACAGCTTGTTTGGACCTCTGCAATCAAATGCTTCTTTTTACATCATCACATGTTACAGGAAGTCGAAAACTTGTCAGAAAAACAATGATGATTGACTGGAGAAATACTTTAACTAAATCCAGAGGACAACTTGTGTTAAATTAGAGATGTGTGAAAGCTCAGATCCACACAGAAAGGACATGTGGATGAATGTTGCTGCAGTGTCTTCAGATGACCAGTAGACGGGGACACGGAGCTGCAGGGAGTCCAGATAATCCCTCATTAATCCCAGATAATGAAGGGAACGCACTGAGAACAGTGGCGAGGTGAGAGCCACCACTCTGCTCTCTCTTTGACAAACACTTCTGATGAGTCATGATAATAAATGACACCGCTGGTCAATATCATAATTTAAGATACTAACCACTCTGTTATCTGACAACTTGTCACAATGAACTGAGATATCTGCAAACACATTATAGTAATATAATGAATGACTTAACTAATTACTTTTGATACCAACTAATAAGTGAAGTAATTAAGTATTATTACACTTCCTGAGTAACTTGGCCAACACTGGAGGCTGAAGTCTAACTGGTGTGTCAGAGAGCGGTGGAGGGGAGAGACTCACCTACAGCACAGTGCAGTATCTGTGACAGGAAAAGATAACAGAAGATTACTCAACATGCTTATTTTAACTCGTACAACACAGTTTGTATGGCTTGCTTGCTTACTATCTGAATGCACACAACTCTATAACACAAAAACTGATTTCTTCATAATGTGTTTTGTGTGTTAATAGACTTGAATCCGACGGACACTGATTAGATCACCGTGGTGCTGGTAGTGTTCAGTCTCCTCTCACTGAGCTCCAGAGAGTCTGGACAGGATCACTGAAACACCTCATGTATATAACCTTTGACCTATATACACACATGAGTGTATAATGTGAGTGCTTGTGTGTATGAGCACACGTCTTTTACCTAGTTCTGAAATCAGTAGTGGACTTTGTTCATCAGTCATTTTCAGCCACTATATTTTCATAAATTTTAAATCTTAAATCCTCCTCTGGTTCTTTGCCTTTCACACGGTGTAACCAGGCATGCCGGTGTGTTATAGAGGACATATTGTACCAAACAGCATTCAGATAATAACAGGCCTGTAGAAATCAGCCCCACTACACCTCCACACCTGAAACCAAGACTCAAAACCAAATTTACTGATTCATTCATCCATTTAGAGACCAAAATCCTCACAGTGATGTTAGATAAATCATTCAATCCAGTGTACAGTTGGACAATAGATAGATGCATCTGTAGTCATCAATAGTGCTGTAAAAAACAACTGTTGCATCCCTGATACCTGCATCTTAAGATTAAGAGCAAGAATAATCATCTTTGAAATATTGCCACATTATATATACATAGTAGGGCTGACCCAAATGCTTCGAGGCTTAGAAACTACAACCGCTGCCATGGTATTCATCATGGTATTCATATTCATCATGGTATTCATCATGGTATTCATCATGGTCCATCAATCCATCTTCAAACCTCTTATCCGGGATCGGGTTGCGGGGGCAACAGCTCCAGCAGGGGACCTCAAACTTCCCTTTCCCGGGCCACATTAACCAGCTCTGACTGGGGGATCCCGAGGCGTTCCCAGGCCAGAGTAGAGATATAATCTCTCCACCTAGTCCTGGGTCTTCCCCGTGGTCTCCTCCCAGCTGGTCGTGCCTGGAACACCTCCCAAGGGAGGCGCCCAGGAGGCATCCCTACTAGATGCCCGAACCACCTCAACTGGCTCCTTTCGATGCAAAGAAGCAGCGGCTCTACTCCGAGTCCCTCACGGATGACTGAGCTTCTCACCCTATCTCTAAGGGAGACGCCAGCCACCCTCCTGAGGAAACACATTTCAGCTGCTGGTACCCGCGACCTAGTTCTTTGGGTCATGACCCAACCCTCATGACCATAGGTGAGAGTAGGAACGAAGATTGACCGGTAGATCGAGAGCTTTGCCTTCCGGCTCAGCTCTCTTTTCGTCACAACGGGTTACTGAAACCTGGTATGAAATGGCTTATTGACATTTGAGATTTGTTTCCAGCGAGTTATTAATGAGTTTATAAAGTGACATTACTGCTGCTGCTCTAGAAACAACATGTAGCCTAGTTATATTTAAAATATTCAATTTTAAGACAACCAGGCTGACATAGGAATATATAGCTAATATGCATGCACTTAAGTTTATATTTATTGAAAGTCATATCGTCATCGCAATATTGAATAGTGTTATCTCACATTGCAGATTTTGCTCACATCGTGCAGGCCTAGTGTAGAGATGCGTTGCAAGGCTTTGAATACCTTTGAATATTTCTCACCGAAGCGCAGAAAGCCCAAAAACTGGTATTCAGGACAGTCTTAATGCATGCTGTAGTTAATGATCTCACCTCCAGAATAGCTCCCGTCTGAAAGAACTT